>NC_056475.1:17211984-17236984 GCF_008729295.1 Plectropomus leopardus
GTTGCAACTTTTTTAGGCTTTTTCCCGAATAAGTCTGGCAAAACAAAAGGTAGACCAGCCAAAAAGAAATCCCCTCTTTTATGATGTTACAGCAGTCCATCTGATAAGCTTGCACTGTTTTATCCTCCTTAATATTTTAAACTAATGCTGTTGAGTGTCCTGTCAGGGTTAGCAAAATCCTTTTCTGTTTCTTCAGTTATCTCACTGCGCACTGAGCTGATAAAAAAAAAAATAACAATAAATGCTGCTCTATGTTTAACAAAAAAGTCAGAAATACACTTTTAACATTTGAAAAGTCTCTCCAGACAGGACTTGGATTATAGGTAAACTGTTAAGTTTGCCAAAAACTGTTAGTAAAATGTTTAATTTCAGCAGCTCATCTGATTCTCAGTAGAAATGTACTGACCTCTGCCTGGTGGTCTGGTTTTCTCTTCCATGCAGCAGCTCGTTCTTCTCAGTGTTGTCTATAGCTAGTTTACATGCCAGGTTAGCTTTCCTCCACGCTGTCTGGTTACTGAAATAATAAAGAAAAAATAACACAGAAACCAGCTTTGAAAAGTGAAGTTACTGTTTGTGATTTCTTTGTTTCATCTAGTCTCTTGTGTCTGAGTCTGTTTAACAGGCCATGCTGTTTATGATGATGATGATCTGCCTCTAAAAGTCTTATTAGCTCCAGATATGAACGCACTGCACTTTTTATTCAAAGATCAACACCTAGAATGTGAATTATTTCTCAAGGCATCATGAACACGTTAAATTACAGGCTTAAATTTACAATACTAATAATGAACCCACTTCAGGAGACAGAGGCACCAACAGACCTGATGCAAAGAGCAGCTACAGCCAAACATGAGAGCTCAAGTTAATGTACTGTCTGAGAGTGACATACAGATCAGTCCACTCACTTCAACACTGGACTGAACGCTGGCATTTTAGTGGGACTGATCATGTCAATAAAGTCTGTGTTTTTAATATCTATGTGTGTTCACACACCTCAGCATTTGCCTTCGCTGGCTCTCTGTCTCTGCCTGAATGGCCAGTCTGTCCGTCTCTCTGTCTTGTTCTCTGGCCATCTGCTCTAGATCCTGAAAACAACACACCACATAACCACATCGAGTAAAACAGTTTGGGTTTAAAGCAAGAAATCAATCAGATGTAACACAATATGCTTGTGATGTGAGGCCTGACCTGTATTCTGAGTCTGAGCCTGTTGAACTTCTCTTTCACCTGAGAGTTGAGCTCCATGAGAGTTGACTGAGGCCCAGGGCAATCCCTGATGTCCTGCAGGTAACACACGCACAATTTATTGGTATGTATGTATGTATATGATCTACATCAGGGTCTGTCAGAGCAAAACACTGGAAGAAAACACTGAAAGAAGAAAATCATACAATGGGAACTACATATTCATCACAGGCTCATTTCGAAATTAAATAAATAAAATGCATTTTATAAATATATATCAGTGGTTACCCATGATCACAAGCACAATAGGACTGATGATTATTTGATTATTCAGTTACAAAGTTTCAAATCTAGACATAGTGACACTTTGCACAGAAAGTCAAATTGGCGCTAGTAAGGAAAGAAAAATAGAGAGGCAGATACATTGGCGCATAGACAAAAGGCATCTTAACTAAGGGAAACGGGATCCTCGTAGCATTCTGCAATCTTCAAACGCAATGCAATTTAATATAATAACATCAGTATATCTTAAATGATGTTACAGAATATTTTTATAATTTAGAAGCACTTTTCCAAGATAATGTCCTTGTTTGTTTGTGTTTTTACCTTCTTTTCCGTTTTATTTATTTTGCTATTCATTTCATTTTATTCAGCTAATGTTTGGGTAATAATCTTTTTCCTTTTTTTCTAATTTCCTGCCAAATTTTGACCATTTCTTGGTACGTAGCGCATTGCCTTCTTCCCATGTTTTCGAAATAAATCGAGTCGGTTTGCTCAGGGTTCAAAGGGTTAAATGAGTGTTTGTAACTTATATTCATTGCTTGCTATGACGGTTAATAATTGATCACGTTTAATAACTAAAAACACTCCTCATTGATCCGCCAGCCACCAGTCAGCTAGCCAACACAGCTGCATGATCAGCTAACGTTATTAATTTCATGATCACGCAGGACTGTAAAAATCAAGTTAATAAAACTTTTAGCAGTGATTGAAGGAGCTTCGGTTAAATAACGATAATGAAGGCGAACTTTCTTCTTTCTTACCGTGTCTCTTTTAAATGTTTTTATTAGCAGTTTAACTGTTAGCTAACTTTAGCTTCACTCGAGAGCTAGCTAGACCAACTTTCAGACCCGTTGTTTGACGCATTCACAAACATTTCTCCTCAACAAAACCGATACTACCGTCAGCAAAAGATAATCCGAAAGAAAATCCGCAAGTTTTTGGTTCGTACCTGAACGAGAGCCTTAATTTCTAGGTCATACTTTATGATTTCTTGTCCACATATCCGGACGTGAACATCCGAGGAAGACGCCATGTTTGTATTTGTACGGCAAGCTGGAGGCCCAAAAGACCTTCGAGCTCGGCAAAACGCGAAGCAATAGATCTCCTGTGACACTGCATCCATTAAAATCCTGTCAAATTCAATAAATGAATAAATGAATCACATGTAATAAAATAATTACGAATTTCTTATTTAAAAGTATAATTAAAATTTGCAAAAAATAAAAAGTGTATATAATTTAAAGCTGGGCATGACAATGGATCGCATTGGTTTGAATAGGAACCAGAATGAAGACAAGAAAGAAATATTTACTAATAGTAGCAACAAAGACAAAGAAGTATCATTCAAATTTTACACCAAATTAATCCCGTATGTGTTGGAAAGATTTAGGCAAGATTAGGCTCGGATTTTTGTCAGCACGTCAGTTATACTCATCTCTTGTGGGTTAATATGGGTTTTATCAACAGAAGAATGACTACTAATATTCACATTGATGTATTTGATATAAAGTGTGTTGTGGTCAGTGGGATAGAAACGAACATTTACAACAGAATTCAGTTGCTGATCCAAACTCTGCTTTCCAAATTGAAGCAAAAAAGAAAAAGACCAAAATTTTTAAAAAAATCTAAGGTAACATTTGAAGTCAAAAGCCATGAATGTTTCAAAAGAAACAATCACCAGACCAAAGAGCCTTATTTCTCTGTGCCATGGACCTTGTTAACATGAAATATGCTTGGACCCATTTAAAATGTTTATGTTGTTAAGTTTGAAATTAAATTATTATTTGTGACAGACAGACAGATAGATAGATAGATAGATAGATAGATAGATAGATAGATAGATAGATAGATAGATAGATAGATCCTTCAATATTTCAGTTTTATATGCAGGAAAACATGAAAACAAACTAAGGCATATAAACAACAAAATATTATAACACAACAACAAATCAACAACATAAAAGAAAAAGTTACACCAGTTACATGTACACAGTAATTAATTATATTTTTCTCACTAACTGTAACTGATTGAACCAACATCCATTTTGTTATTTAAATGATAAAATTAATGTTGTTTTAATCAGGTACAGTTAATGACAAAAACAGTAACAAAGTTATTAATCAAAATATTGGTGGTTTACAAAGTGATTACATCTGAACACTCTTTTTTTGTGAAAATTTAATATAAAGGTTATTCTGCTGATTTGGATCTTTTTGCCTTGCAGGAATACCTTCTTTTGTAGTAACCTATTTCCAGACATTTTTCAGCTTCACTGCCCAAACATTTATTTAAAAAGTAATTAAATGTAATACTTTTATGACTTTAATAAATTAATTAAAATAGTTACAATACTTACTATTTCAGCAAAGTTATTAGTAATCTATATTCTCAACATCACTCCCTGTATATTTCCCCTCTATTATGGATATGATGTTATCTATCTTTAGAATAAACATGGGCTTGTGTTAAAGTTTATATTAACCAATTAAATACACAAGAGTCATGATGGGGTGCTAATGGTTTTATTAATTTGATATTAAAATCAATAAACATAATCAGACTATTGTGGTTACAAGCAGAGCTGTGGTACCAACTCCTGGCTGATACAACAGAGAAAGAATGATTTAAAAAATAAGAAAGAAAAAGAAAAAGAGAGAGGCACAATAACACAACAGAGATTCGGGGCAGGTGTCCGCAGGATGTCGAGCAGCCAGAGACGAAAACTGTCGAAGCTCTGAACCAGAATGAGTTGTTACAGTACAAACCAAACAAAAAAAAAACATCTTTTAAATTTCCATGCCTGTGCATAAAGCCACCCACTGTGCCTCCAAAGAAAAGAAATACGATGTAAAACAAAAAAGTTAGGTCAAACAAAAGTAAAAACCCAGCACGACATTTATTACACAACATAAATATAACAACTGTCAAGATATTGTATTCGAACAGGCATATATGTGAACTACAAATATAGACGTCATTGCTAAAGAGAGGATCAAGTTAGTTTCAGCAGGATACACTTTCTGCAGGTTTTGCTTCTTTATGAAATTATAATCACCGAGAGATCTATTGTAGAGCACTTAGCAATGAAGTACAGCCTTCCTACTGAGACTGGGGAGAGGAACACACACAGGACTAACTACAGAAAGATCCCATGCTGTTGATCTAGTCAAATAAGTTACCATACAAGACCAGAAGCATCATAACAATGGCATGTAGCTGTGGAGCTCAGGATGACCGATACTTCCCACATCCTCTACATGTTTGGACTTGTATGGGTTTCCTATAAAATCGTCGTACTGTCTGTCTTTAGTATCAAAATTGAAAAATAAAGGAAACAGAACATAAACACTTTCTGTTTGTTAAATGTCTCTCGCGCCATGCATTTTGGCAAATCTGGAAGGAGATGTAAATCACTGCAGTGTTGGATGATGACGTGTGTAGATATGGAAAGAGGGGTTTTGTTTTTATTATTGAGGGTGGGTTGTTGTCATTTGCTTTAATAAGATCAGTCTGCAGAAGAGGAAATGACTCCCTCCCTCTGATCATTCATTACAGGGGAGGGTGAGGGGTCTCTGCCCACCAGCCTTTAGTGGCTCCTGGCTAATCTCAGGAGCTCCCTGACAAGACAACTGCGAACCAAAGCCCTTCTGAAAGAAAAAGCACCCAGAAGGGGGCGGAACATCTCTGGTGCAGTGGTGAAGTTTTCCCAGAAAACTGATCAAATGTTCAAATTTCCCCACCAAAGTTAGAGAGAACAGGCAAGCCGACTCCTAACCTGAGCTCCGAGGCTATGGAGCACCTGAACCTCGGTCCAGAGTCATGACAAAAGAAGAGTTGTGTCAAGGAGAGGTTATGTTCACTGACTCGATGAGTCCGTGTGACCGCCTCGGCACCCAATAATGGAATAATTTCCTGAAAATGTAAGGAAATTTGCACTTAGCGTTGTTGAAAATTAAATAAAATTCAGTAATGTAATATCTTAAACAATGATTTAGGAGAACGCCATGGCTGATATTGTAATATTCAAAATCTTTCAGGTGGGCCTTTTTTTTTTTTTTTAAACTTATGATGTAATAATTTTGACAGGAAATGTTGATGTTGTAATGTTTGAAAATAAAAGTTTTCTTTTTCTAAAAAAAATTAAAATGTGCAAGTGCAAAAAATGTAGTGTTAATTTAGCCCACAGAAAAAAGTGTTTGGAAATGTCTATTTTAGGCTTCACGCAGAATTTAAAGTCTACCACAGATTGCAGGTGGTGTTACCTTGTCTGGCCTCATCTCTTAAAATCTCTGCATTCAAAAAGGGTTCAAAATCAAATCTATCATTTAGAAAAAAGTTGACCTTTACACTTAAGTAGATTAATTTGATTTTCACTCAACTGCAACCTCGCAAAGTATGATGGGAGGCAAAGTTAGCATCACTTCATGTTAATAACGGTACTTTCAAATCTATGTGAGTGCACAGACTAATATAATATAATAATAGTTATTGCCAACACAAAGGTTAAAAAATAAAGGATGATTTAAAAAAAAAAGTTTAATTCACAACAACCTAATATGATATTACTTTATCAGTCTAAATGTTATTACAATATCAGTCAGAATATTTCATAACATTATTGGTCTGTTATTTAGTTTGGGTTTTATTACATTTTTGATCAAATTAAGTGCAAATTTTATCACATTTTCTAATGTTATTACATTTTCAGGAATTTATTTCTTTGTTTGGTGTTGCATGCCTCAAACCTCCAATGACAGAACACTGCATGAGCGTCACAGACACAGTTACTCAAAGTCACAGTGAAACTGCAGTTTTTGTTTCCTTTAAATGGTTTTAGGGCAGAACATAATGCAGAGAAAAGATAAAGTGTTAGGATACTAGCAGACAGGAAGGCAGGAGCAGATAGAAATAAGCCTCTGTATGTGGTGTTTTAACGTGATTTTACATTACAAATTATTATTATCATTTGTTTATGGAAAAAAATTGTTTATGGATAACCCTGGTTAAAGTGTTCACGCAAACACTGCCTCTCGCTGTTTCCAGTCTTTGTGCAAAGCTAAGCAAACCGGCTACTGACTGTAGATTTATTCGTTCTGTTTGATCATAAGAGTGGTATCAATCTTTTCATTCAACTCTCAGCAGGAAAACAAATAAGCACACTTCCTTAAATGTAAGGAGCAAGGGTAATGAAAATGATAATAGCATCTATTGCAAGAGGAGGACATTTAGGAAAAACAAATTAAAGTAAATTAAAAACGGCATTGTTCATTTTATTGGCACGTCTTTTGTTTCAATTGAAATTTGCCTATCAATTTACAAATTTGGTCTGTCTACATATGTATCTATTGATTTATCGAGTTATTTGTAAATCAGTTTTTATACTGATTTATTGGGTTTATTTAAATTCTAATGTCTCTTTCTAATCAGTCTTTCTCGTCAGGTGTCCATCTGCCTACCATGTATGCAGCCTGTTGCAGTTTCCTATTTTTCCTGCTTTTTATTATAATACTTGTTTATCATACAACGCCCCCCAGGATCAATAAAGTAGTTCTAATCCTTTTGCCTATTGTTGTTCAAGTTGTGTTACAATCTGATGATGGATTTTTTTTTACTGTCTAATTTAACATTAATTGATGAGTGTCTTTATTTTAATTTGCAAAATCTAATTTATAGTCTATGATGAGGTAATATTATAGAAAGGCATGCACGATATTGGATTTTTGCCGATACATATAAACTCATTATGTCGATAACCAATATCAATATCAATATATCCACTTTTTCCCCATCTCATTTTAGTGACCTTCAAGTCTCCTTGGATTCCTTGGATTAACGCCATATTATGTATTAACGCATCAGGATGGCCCACCAGCAGATGGAGACATAAAATACAATGCTTTTCAGTTTACGTAAAATTCATTCATTGAGCAAAATAAGAAAAATACTTCAACTTAGGGTCGATGTTTTGTACATGTTCACTTTGTTAAAAAAAAAACAAAAGAAAAACGAAGAATATTGGTTTACCGACAAAAATCTGCACGTTGGCCAGTACCAGTATTTCATTTCAAAGCCATTATCTGCCGATACCGATGACGTGCTGATATTATTGTGCATCCCTAATTACGGATATACTATGAGTACATCTCAATAGCATTAGAATGTGAAATTACAGACGATAAATGTTTTTATGTATTTACTGTCAAGTAGTTGTATAAAATTATATGGGGATATATGAAAAAAAGATGTAATTTCTGATTTCATTGTGACTTTGGTCCATGTCTGTGAAGCTCACGTGACTCCTAACAAAGTCCGCTTCAGTGGAAAAGCTAGAAAAAAGTCTAGATTCAACAAATTGTCTCCTTACATGTTAATTTACAGGACAAAACAAATAAATATCAAAGAAATGGTATGAACACTGGGATCAGGGAAAAAAGGCAATAAAATATAATTTAGGGAATAAAAATTCAAACGTGCAAACATTTGACAGAGTCAGAGCATAAATATCAAACCATAATATTCAAAAAGGTTTAAACATACAAGCAGGACAGCGGCCATAAAAAGATACAACATTCATGATCTTTCTGGATCCTGACGACAAGAGTCTCCCTCTGTGTTCCAAACAAAATGTCTAACAGTAAGAAGCACAACAGGAAAAGCTCCACCAGACACTCACGTCTGTCTGTATGATCCTGCTGAGGAAGACTAGTCTACATTCATCAGCAAAGCAGCAGCAGCAGAGTTATACCTCGCTATGTCAGCATACAGCAGTGCAGCAGTCAGAAACACAAGACTGACCAGAGTCATCGACAGAAGGAATAATATGGCTAATACAGCTTTTTAACACAGCCATGTTAGCACCCAGCCACTGACAGATTAGCACCACAGTGTACCTCCATGCTCAGTTTGTCGCTTCATTCGCAACCTGCGACTCAGTGCCAACACTGACTTCAAGGAGGGTCTGGCACTTCATAATAGCAAAGTTAAGAAACGGAAAGTTCTGTTTTATGCTTTTTTTTCTCTTTTTTTTTTTCTCGAAAAAGGTTTCAGGAGGCAGCAACACGGTGCTCCATGTCAAAACCACAGAAGAAGAATGCATTGTAATTGACTAGGTAAAAAGCAGGCCCAAGTCTCCCTCTGCCACAGACACAGTGGAGGTTTGCTCTTCTCTACACGGACACACCAGCGGTGATAGCAGCAGCAGCCAATACAGAAAACACAATAACATGGCGTAGTGGGCAGAGAAAGAGTTAAAAACGGAACCAGGTTTCCCAAAACAACAGCAATTTAGTTTATGCTCTTCTTCGGTAATACTTTAAAAGGGAAATCATTTGCAGAGTTTATTGTTCTATTCATGCACGAAAAACAGCTATTATCTGCTGTTAAAGGCTGATACAAAATGTATTGATTTGTGGTTAAATGAGGTTTTCATTTCAGTTTCGTACTTCAAGTTTATGTTTTGGGAAACCCAGCCCCTTGTTTCTGTAGGGAAACCCCCTCCAGACTGACAAAAGGTGCAGATTTGTGTTCTCATATATTTGATTAAGGCACCTGATTCAGCAGGCATCATATTCGAAAACCAAGTGCAAGGTGAGTAACACTGTTGGTCTTTTGACTGTCGCAGGAAAATACGGTGTAAAATCAAAAATGGGGTGTGTGGTAATAATATCCGGTAATTGTGTCATGGACACTCTAAACCAAAAAGTCTCTTTGTGCTCATTCAGTAGCAGCAAGTATGAAATCATTCGACTGACAGTGCAGTGAGTGAACTTTGTGATGATGGAGACCGTTGATTGGCCAAATTATTTCCCAATCTGCAAAGAACTCCAGATGTCACTTGATTCTCTCAGTGCTATGCGGAAAATTGGCATGCAGAAACATTATTCCCACCGCGAGTACATTTTGGTATGCATCTAATTTACACAGGGAAAATGTGGAGGGTTGTAAGCATACAGCCTCCAAAAAAAAAGGTGTTTATAAAAGAAATGAGGGAAGCCCACATGGATCTGAACAAAACGGGAAACATTTGAAATGCCCCAAAAGAAACTCAAAGCCAGACTCTGAGATCTGAAATCGCAGCCAGCAGAGAGTGAGGCCATTTTTTAGTTGTTTTTTTGTACAAATCCTATTTCTTAAAAAAAAAAAAAAAAATTGTTAACACTTATCTTACGGAACAGCAATTTCGTAATAACATCCTCAGAAGTTTCTTGGAAAAAACTGCTTCATTTATTTTCACTACAGAGTGTTGTTATGAACATGATGGCAAACTGTAAACAATATATTTGGATGCAGAGGTGGAAATGGGTTGTTAGTCTTCTTGTGGTTATCTATGAGTAATGTGACAACATTACGTTTCCAGAAAAACAACAGAAAGCAAGAAAAATTGCAAAGCTGTCCAAGGGTACTACATGGATTTATAAAGAGAACTGCGGCTTCATTCCTATGAAAACTGCCCCTGTGGCACACAAAAACAAAAAAGTTCCACTTCCCGATATAAATTACTCAAGGGCCCATAGAGCAAGCGCATTTGCCGAACCTTTAACACTCCCTCCCAAATGCTCGGTCTCAGGCTCACTCACATTAAAAACAGTAGGAAAATAAACAATAAAAAAAATATTTTTAACAATGTAAGTCTGTGGGAGGACGTCTTTCCGGCCTGATAATGTCATGCGATGCACTCAGAAGTAGTAATGCCACAGTTTGGCCACTGTCAAATTGGCTTCAAAGCCCGATGCTGTTTGGCGCTGTTTTTGGAGGCTTTGGAAAAGAGCCCTCAGTATTTAGCAATTAAAATTCAGGCGAGGCAAACTTCCCGCATACAATTCAATTTTTTCCTGCAATCTACTTTTTAAAACAAAAATCATAATAAATCGTCATGTCAAAAGGCAATACTAGTCAAAATACAAATCAAATCAGCACCCAAGTATCGTGATAGTATAGAATAAGCATATTGAACAAGCTCTGCTGTATTAACTAGATAAGAGGCGACTTGCAGAGTGTTGCCTGTTCTCTGTAGGTTCATTACGACAAGCAACACCAGTCAGTTTAATTGAAGTAAATAAATCCATTTTTTATGCATTAATATTGATTAGAGCAGCTCTGAAGACAAGTAAATTATTCCCTCATTATTGAAAACTTTATCGTCCATACATGTTGACACCT
This sequence comes from Plectropomus leopardus, assembly GCF_008729295.1. NCBI lineage: Eukaryota > Metazoa > Chordata > Actinopteri > Perciformes > Serranidae > Plectropomus > Plectropomus leopardus. The sequence goes on from NC_056475.1 coordinate 17,222,612, forward strand.
TCCTATCAATTAATTAATTCCCCTACTATGAAATTAAAAGCTCTTTCCAAGAAACTTCTTTGAAATTATTCCAAAATTACAGAAACACTCGTTTTTAAAAAAATTTTACTGAATATTACAAAAGGTGAATCTATAACCATATGTTAACATGTGAAGGAAATTCAACTTGCAATTTAAATAATTAACAAAAAAGTCCTAATACATCAGAACATTTGTATTCATTTTGCAGTTCTGGTAAATATTTTGTACCTCAAAGATGGGATAAACCTTCTCTGTGAATTTGTGCAATGGTATCAGATCTCAGAGTCAGACTTTTATACAACATACAATGGTATGCTTAACATACAGCCCAAAATACAGAAACCATCGTTCTGTTGTTGTTCAGATTAAGAATCAGTGTGACTCTTCGTCTGCTTGGTCCAACAGGGACAGTCAGAATCAATGAAAATGATCAGAAGGGGAAGTCTGGTCTGATGACAATTATTGAGAACAATGATCTCATTATTTGTGATTGGATCTAAATACAGATGCCATTTAAACTCTTAGGTGATTTCTTGGATAATGAAAAGTAATCAGCACCATGTGACAAACCCCAGTTGGATCACGGCAGGAAATCCGAGTCAAAACCTTCATGACAGGAAAATGTTGCAGGTGTATGTTTGACTAGCGATTTGAAGAAAGCGGAGAAACTTTGTGAATTCTTGTGACAAGTCTGTTGGCCTTTTTTTTCAGTTTGTGTAGAGAGCATTGCACTATATTGATTGACATTGATAATTCATACACACACACGCACACACACAAAATATTTTGTACAGAGTAAAGAATGGCGACAATAATTGGAATACATAAATATATTTTCTTTTGATTTTATATGTCATCACATATGTCAGATAGAAGAACGATATTACCCTGATTTGCTGAAGAAGAGCTTTATGGATCCACTTAGCTTTTATTGGACAAGAGTAGCACAAAGTTACACACTCTATTAGCTTAATAGTTGACTGTATAGGATTTATGTCATCAGAAATAAAAAGAATAAGGAATAGTTTTACTGGCGTGGATTTTCACTCATTTCCTTGACTGTTAAAATGCCACAGAGTCTCCTGGTTTGAATGTAAAGTTGCACAGCTTGCACCTATCATGTTAAATGTAAAAACCTGTGAGGACTCTTTCTTGAATCAGCCTCGTGATCGACTACAAAACACAAACGCTACGCTCTGCTGTCGGCCAACCAGCGGCCCTTTTACCACTGTTGACCCCCTGTCAGACCTGGGCATAACTGTAGCCGAAAAAATGCTTCAAACTGTGTCCCAAAAGATGAAACTGAGCACAAGTAGATCAAATCTTTGAAGCCATTTTTCCAGACATATTTCCCCACGTCTGTTACTTCAGTCAAGGTTGTTTTGAGCCCATCAGGCTGAATGGTTTTGTTGAAGTTGACCGTAAATTGGCACAATGATGTCATAAACCTCGGGCACACCCCTCGGCAACTGACACATCTGCCGTGTTATTATTTTTGTTTGTGTGTAAGTGAAAAGTTCAAAAAGGCAATAAGTGTCCGGATTGAGCCTCCATTTGTAACTGGCTTGCCATACAGTACAGTGATATAGTAACTTCCCCTAAGGCGGCCCGGAACAACGTCTTTCAATTGGGCTCTTCCCGGCCGCCCTAGGCTAAACCCCTCCTCATTAAGTCACAAGTAGAAATCAGTTTACAAATGATAACAATATAGCTCTCTGGAGAAATGTGTCTACACTGTACATCACCCTGAAGAGGAAGCCAAAGCAGAATCAGTTTTTCCATAGGAAACCTCTACTGAAGGCAAATGAATCATGACGCCAAGGGGGTCAGCATCAGGATCAATGTAGGGGCCCTGGAATCAAAACCCTCTTTTTTTTTTTTAAGACCACAAACACCCTATCCACACGGCTCCTGACCAGGAAATAGACCGATCCTGTCAAGACACCCAAAGCCAAGCAATGATATGCGCTCATACAACCCTCCATATCATTACGTGGCTCCAGACACATGCAGATCTAACCCTCGTCAGGTCCGACACCTATTCCCTGCTAGTTTATAGACCTAGCCAAGTCAGGTAATAGACCTATCCTAGCAAGTAGTCGTCAAGTACACTTGCAGCATTCACACCAGGCCTTTTAGCAGCAAATGGAAGAAAAAAATGCTTTTCTTTTTCTTTTTCTTTTTTTTTCTTTTTTTTTCCTTTTTTGGACAAAGTGCTTTCGTTTTCAAACATATAAGATAGAGTATTCTATACATATATCTAACATTTAGAAGATACATATTAACTTATATAGACTATTTACAAAAATTAATCACTACTAAGAAAATAGCTATGGACGGTAAGGGAGAGCAAGTCATTAGGCTACAACTAGACTAAGGAGTCAAATAAGAATCATGGATACTCATCATTCTAGTTTCAGAAAAAAAGCACCATTTCTCCCTTTTTAGACGGAACAGAAATCAGTAAAAATATATATATATGTAGCACTAGCTGTTATTCAATCACACGATACAGAAAGACCACCAGACATCAGAGTTCATTCTGTGAAGGAGCGCCTTCTCCACTTCAAACTAACCTGAATTCAGCCTCAAACGCGCTTGGTTGAGTTTTTAAGTTCCTGGCAAATGGCTGCGTTTCCTCTGAGGAGGCAGCAGGGAGGCAAGCATACAGGCATCATGCATTTCTAAACGTTGGACATGCTGCCAGTTCGTGGCCTGGATATTGTAACTGTGTGTTTTGGTGAAGATAGTTATTCTATGCGGTCAGGAAGGGTGTGAGCTGAAGTCCAAAGGCAAGGCCAGGCAGACAAAAATCCAACAATGCAACCTCAAAAGGCAACAATGCCACTATCAGGAAATGCAAAACTCAACCGACTTCATGGTCAAAGAGGGAATACGTGTGAAAATCTGAATGACAATGCACAGTGCTGAATCCAGATCAATCTGGGACAGACTCAAATGGCTTTGGCTTTCTTACAGAAACTGTCCTCATGCTGTTGTCCTCTGAGTTCCTTGCTTTCCTGGACAAGTCCCTGTCCTCGCTAAAGACAGCATGTCCTCATTCTCTTTATAGACCATTCAAACTAGACCATGGCTTCACTGCATTATGTCTTAGATAAATGCAGTCGTGCCTCTCTGTATTTCCCTCAGCTGGCAGAGGAGACTGAAGGGGTCAAGTGTCGGTTTATGTATCAAACTCTGGATGCTCTTTCCGACTTTTCTCCTCCACATCTCCTTCTTTTCACTCAACCTCCAAACCAACAGGAAAGCTAGCAGGCAGCTAAAGTACAAAAATATAACAAGAACTTTTTTTTCTTCGGTTTTTGTGTTTTTTTTTTCCTCTAGCTTTCTCAATGCAAGGATAGGCTTTTAGAAATGTGTCATGCTTAAAAATGAATCAATTGTCATGTAAAGTGGCATTTCACCATTGATAGATATAGCATTAATGCTTCTATATACAGTACTTTAAAACACATTAATATTTTGTTGATGAACTAAACCTTGTCTACATACAGAAATCAAACGAGTGACAAAAGGAACAAAACATTTTGGTTATTGTCGGTGACATTTTGACAAACAAGCAAAAATGTAACATAGCTTATCTACTAGCACTCTTAGGTTTGTCCTAGAAAGCGCCATTAAAACAATTAGCATGTGGAGGGAGGAATCAGTTTCAGGAATGAAGTGTTTGCTAAGCAACATGTCTACTGGAGATGCCCACAGATGGGGTTAATTTTCAGATTAAAAAAAAAAAAAAAAAAATTAATGAATGTTCCTTTTCTATACAGAATTGGACCCAAGCTAATTTCACAGTTCTATGAATTCCCTGACCCTCCCACATTTCTTACATTCAATACGGCGTCAGGTAAGCTGTGCAAAACCTTACTTTAACTGGCTGGTCGCCATTTCGTTGCATGTGTCTTTGGTACAAAAAACAATCAAAATATAGTGTGCAAATATTTTTTTTTATAACTCTAAATGAAAATATCTGTTAACCCTCCCCCAATCCCTAAAGACAAGAGTACCAAAAACCAAAAGTGATCTATTGCAGAGCCCTCCTATATACACAGACTCTGTGGCATCACGCAACAAGAGCTTCCACTTGTTTTATGTACATTCAGAATATCTTGACTGAAATACACGACGAACCCCACAATTTTCTCCCTACGCGCATTCACTAACAATCTCCCTCAGTGTAAAGTAGTCCTCTCCTCAGCTGGACCTCAGGGAGCTCTGACCAATCACCTCTCCTCGTTCAGTCCCTCTCACACACTCACTCAGACTTACAGAAACACACACATACATACACAAGGCACAATGAATAGAACTCTGATCAAACACTAGTATGAACACACCAAACTGTTAGCCTGGTCTTCTCTACTGTACAAAAAGGGGAGCCGGTGCCGTTTTTCACTGGGAGACACTTCTATGTACAGTTTCCAAGAGGAGATGGATCACTGTCTATGTTCTCTTCATCACCACCACCATCACCTTCCTCACAGTCTGCTCCCATTCTGGCAAAATGCCTGTTTCACCCCGTCCAGTTATAACTAGCACAAGGCCAAAAAGCACCAAACCACATGCACTTTCTCTCCACATGGTCAGCTAACTTCTGTTGTTTGAATTAACGTCGTCAAAATTAGCCGTTAAGCTTCCTCCTGCCTGCTGAAAACTTCCACTCAGCAGGACGTCTGATGCTTAATCGTTAAAGTCGAATTTTAACTTTTTTGTTTCGAGCTTTATTTTGCCAACTCCTACATTTTAACAACAGCAGACCTGATTGACAAACAGGGGATGGCATGAACATATTTAGGCCTTCAATACAAAATATTTCCTGCCACCCCGTAACGCCTTGGAGCACACTGCTTTTTTTTTCTTTACTCTGCAGCTATCTTAGTAACCAATGCTGTTTTCATTGAAATATTTTACTGAGCGGGTTGATTTTAAGATCCTGGAGTTATGTTTTGTTGCCATGTGATAACTGGAACTTCGTCCAACCTTTGATGGTGTTTGATTTGTAACAAAACTTCTTCTGTCATCACAACCTCAAACAAATTGTGTGAAAGTATTCCAGTGGTTACACTCGTGTGACTATCTCCTCGTCAGCCCTGGAAGCAGACCTCCAACTGAACCGACCCGACACAACACTATGTTAAACACATCTAATAATCACCAGTGGATTTAGGACGTGCTGTTAGCTATACACCTAACCATCCCTCGCTTTTAGAGGCGCTTTTACCCAACAGATGCTCACGATGGATTGGGAGACGGTGACGAACTGACTCTGCTCACAGCGTGTAGAGACAGTAAGCTAGGGTGTGTGCCATACAGGTGCATGGCTAAAACAAGCACACATACATACACACAGGGAGTGGTATGTGTGTTTGTGTGACTAACAATGTGTATGTACTCTGGGTTGGAGGGGCATGCAGAGGGGAGCATAGTTACAATGAGACAGCACGGTGGCAAAATTTAGTCCACTCCTCTCAGTGGACTGCGGTTTGTCTAGATTTTAGAGGTGGGGACTCGCAGGCCGACCAGTCCGCCGGTGGGATCGCCGCGTCCTGTGTTCTCCAAGATCTTGTTGACAAAGTCTGAAGTCTGCCCAGCAACAGGTGATGCCACTGCACCCACAAAAACACATTAAGAGAGATGTTACACGTTAAGTATTTTTCATGCAACTAAGGCCCCGTGTCCACTGAAGCCTTTTTTTCCAGTTGAAAACAGCAAGCACTCCTCAGGAAAGGCCCAGCTGGGAGCGCTTGAGAGCGCTCTGGACGCGCAGCGTTTTTCCAGCCGAGGCGCTTTGGTTGTATCTGGTTGCTATAATGCAGAATATGCACAGAAGTGAATATGATGAAGAGTGCTGGCTTTGGGTGAAGGGAACGCTGAAGAACGTTGGTGTGTGGGTTCATAATAGAAAACATATATTAATATATATATAGTATTTTATTTCTCCTAGTCTACTGTTGTTGTTCAGCACTTGTAGTAAACCTGTAAGCCTTGGTCTGTTTGTCCCACCCCTGCTCCACTGTGATTGGACCGCTGGGTAAAAAGTGAAGGTGACGAGTACAGCGTTTAACCCAAGATGAAAATGTTTCAGCTGTCGGTGCTCAGAAAAAAACAGCAAACATGCAGCACTCGACGCAGAAAAGATGCCCAGCGACTCGTCACACGTTGCTGTTTGCAGCATAGCATAAACATGTGGAGCTCTCATTGCAAAGAATTTTAAAAATAAGATGACTTAAGGGAAAAACGCTTTGGTGGACACAGTCCCTCGCTTGTCTCAAACAAATGCATACAAGTTTGTGTGCAACATACAGAAAAGATTATTTCTTTTTCAGACAGGGAACTTTATGTACTTGTAAAAGGCATTCACTGACTCCGTATTATGTTCTGATTTGTAAAAGTGTTCATATGATGCAATGAGTTTATCTCATCTGGGTCAATAGTTAGTAATTTGCTGTCTGAGCTATATTATTTCTCATCATCTGCTTTTTCAAGAATGTCAAATTTTAATTTAACAGCTTTCCATAAAAAAACATTCAAAAGTGTAACTCTGCTCTGATTATTTTGAATCTTATTGTGAATTATATCATCGTATCTAACTCTTAGTTTCCTCATTTCCCTATATATCTATAAATACTTTCCCACTCCCCATATTTCATTACCAAATTTATTTGACAGAATTTATGCCTCATTTATTATGTGACAGAAAGTCTTCTAAAAAAAAAAAAATTCTGTACACTACACATAGTAATTACTCTCCTCTAAGTTTCTGCACGGTCAAAAAAATGGCTTCCATTAAGTTATAGATATATTGTATTATTTGTAGGGCTGTCAAACGATTATTTTTTTTTAATCACGATTAATTGCTTGCTTGCAATTGCTTGACAGTTTTGAAGTTCAAGGTAACAAGTAAGACAATTCTTACCAGACTGTCTTGATAGGGAATTCAAAATTCTTGAGGTGAGAGGTCAAGAGACCCCTGTGACCCCCTTCCTGACTAGTGACATGACATGGTTGGTACCACTCGATTCCTTAGGTCCTAACAGTCACAACTCTGGCTTTAAAATTAATTTCAGTAGAGCCTCTTAAAGACAGGATTACTGGCCTTTGATTAACATGATTACAAAAAAAATTAATGCATTTTGTCCAAACTTAAAACGCATCACAAACAACTCTTTAACGTTGACAGCCCTAATTATTTCTATGGTGTGGATGTAGTTTGAAGTACAATTTATGTATGTAATTCATCTCTCTCAAGGTACTATCCTAATTACAGTGTGACTTCTTATGTCTGTGAGTGACGTCTGTATAAATGACTCAGTCTTTGTTCCTTACCGAGTGTCTCCTTGATGAGATGCTCCAGAGTGTCAGCCATGTTGGTCGGACGCGGAGAGGAGTCCTCCACTCGAGCCACTATCTCCTCCTTGATGGCATTGATAACAAACAGCAATCGATCTACAGGAGGAGACCAACAAGCATTGACGATTACACACTAACAAGGCATGAAGAAAATGAATACAGAAGTTGTTGAGAAAACCTTTGTGGTGAGCAACATACCGTACTCTGTGCTGAGTCCCCAGAGCTTCACCTTGTTTGCTTCATACTGGGCCTTCTTTTTTAAACGACAAGCTCTATAAAACAGGAACAGATGAATGGAGTTTACTAACAGGAGAGTGAACCACTGAGAAACATGATTTACTGATCACAAATCACCACCTCGATCACAACTATATTCTAAAATAGACTCATGTTCTCAGTGATAAAATACTTCTATTGATAATCTGGAGGTCAGTGTGATTGTACATAACGGTCTAATGTCGCTCTGATGTGTGCGTCCTGTACATGCGTGCAGGTGTTACCTGGACGCCAGCTTGTTCTTCTCCTTGCGAGACCGCGGCCGTGCAGTCAGCGGCAGCTCACTGACGGGGGTCAAATCACTGATCACCTTGTTCAGTTTTCGGAGTTCGGTGCCGATCTGCAGCAGCTTACGTGGATTGGGAGTCAGGTCTTCCACGTCTGTGCGGCGAGACTTCTTCAGCATATACTTTCCTTCATGAAAACCAAGGAAATGAGCAGCAGTGTAAAGTTTCATCACGATAAAATTTCAAATTTACTCTTTCAACAACAACACAATATTTGCTGGTATCACAAAGTCTGCCACGATGCGATATTGTTTCAATTCCATACAGGGGCCTGCGATAAATTTGACATGATATCATCATTGCCTTGAGCTCTGTTTGAATATTTAGGAAGAGGGTTTGCTTGAACGAAAATTGTGATTGATGCAATGGGAACGATAGGGCGTACCTAAAAGACTGAAATATGTATCGATGTTTTCACTTTACATTCATAAAATTGGTCTGTTTATCACTGACTATATCAATTTGCATCAATGTGTTGTTACACAGCTAGAGAAAAGGAGCATTAGAGATAACGCTTAAATTAAATTCAATGTTCCAGCAGGCATGAAGCACACAAGTGTGTGCAATAAAAAAATTGCAGTTGCCATTTCCATTTTTTAAAATCCATTATTTTCTTACTTCTTACTTGTTTATCAGGTTAACATTATTTGATGTACCTTCAATGTGAAAGTGTGTCATTTTCTATTCAGTCACAGTTGGTGATACCAGCTGTGGATTTATAACAGATTCAATGATAAAGAAAATGATCACTGTGTGATGGACTGCAACCCCTTCAGTTATGACTGAATTTCAAACAACAAAAGCTTGAAGTGCTTTTCCTTTCTGAAAAATGCTACAAAATGATTAAAATTCAATATGAGTCATCCTCTACATATGCAAACAAAAGCATAAAATAAATACGGACGTGAGGCAAGAGAAATGATTTGCAGGCTTGTGTTGTTTATGTGAGAAATGAGACATGCTCCTTTTATTTATTTAATATTTCCAATGTGATCAGTTAAACTGTGGTACCACTGCAGCATGCTGTGCACAGCTGCTGTTGTGGAAAATCCAGTCTCAGTCTTTCTGAAAGACTCAGTATGTGCACTGAAGTCTACACTGTAAAGCATATATTATGTGTTAAATGCCTCAAGATGGGGAAATAAAATGTCACATATACAATAATCTAAAAGTCTTTCCTTTGAAGATTTAACATCATAAGCAAGTTTGAAAGCAAGGATTATATCCTACAGTGCAAGCTTGTGTTCACACACACACACACACACACACGTATATATATGTGTGTGTGTGTGTGTGTGTGTGTGTGTGTGTGTGTGTGTGTGTGTGTGTGTGTGCGTGTGTATGTGTATGTATACCGTGGAGAGGCCCGTTCTTCTGGTACAGGTTGCTAGGCAGCGTGTGTCTGTCCCACTCAGATGGCTTCAGCATACGTTCCTGTTTGGAGGGGGTGAGCTGCTCACTGTACTCCCAGAAGTAGCGACGCTTGCCTCTCTTCCGGCTGGAGACTCCCGCTGTCAGGCCTTTAATGTCCTCCATCAGCTCCATGTCACAGCCTGGAGGAAACGAGACGGGAAAAAGGGAGGAAATCAGAGCAACAGAAAGACAGAGAAGAAGAGTTAAAGGTAAATAAAGACAGAAAGTTAATCATTTGAGAAATAAACCCCTTGTTTTTGGTCAAACATGTGAACCAGAAGCATGAAGATGACGGGTTGCTACCTGGCTCAGAGAAGGCGTCACTCATGTCGTCGTCCTTGTCGGCTTCGTAGTCTTCATCCTCTTCCTCATCCTCCTCCTCCTCATTCTCAGACAGCTCGTGCTCGCTGCCAAAACCCTCATCGTGGTCTTCATCATCTAGCTCAAGCCCATCGCCTTCCTCCTCTTCAGCCTCTTCCTCGTCCTCCTCCTCCTCCTCGTCCTCTTCCAGCTGGGAGTGGGCTCTGCCGGCCAGTCTGCTGCGGGTCAGGAACAGAGAGTAGTTGTGCTCCTCCTCCTTGCTCTTCTCCGTGCCCTCGACAACTAGAACGCCACCGCCGCCGCTAGCCCCCGCAACACTATCAGCGCTGCTAACCAGCCCAGAGGTGCTGCCCTCCAGGGCCTGACTCGCTTCCACCAGTTGAGGCACGGTGGCAGACCAGCCCACAGGTGTCTCCCTCCTCCCTGTCACCTCTGGTCTCCTCTCAAAGCTCGTCAGGCTGGCAGAGCCGCTGGCTGCTGCAACAGGAATTCCTACAAGGGTGGCACTCGCCGAAGTGCAGGCCTTCTCTTCTTGGGGCTGGGAGAGAGGCAGAGGTGGATCTGACCTCTCAAAATCCGTCTGGGAGGGCATTTCGGGCTGAGCTTTATGTACAGCACTCACACGGACTTTAGCCTTCCGCACAAAGTCAGTGCTGTGAGAAATTGGGGCTGCCATCTTGTTAACTCGCCCCTGGAGCTTGGTTTGAGCTTGGCCATGGTCCTGGGTAAGACTGAGGAGGTTCTGGGTCTTGGCCATAGTCTCAGTGCTAGAGGGGACAGGTCTGGTGGCTTTTTGGGAGCTTTCAGGAAAGTCCGGGAGAAGGTTACGAGAAGGACGGGAAGAGGATGTGGAGCTCGGGGAGGGCCGCACAGAGCCGGGGCCCTGGCCAAGGACCAGGGGTCTCTTACTGTGACAGGGAAGCTGGGACGGTTGAGGCTGAGGGGCGGGCAGGGTCAAGTCAGTAGGGGGGTAGAGTGTCTCACACACAGGCTGCGAATCCTCACTGTTGAGCTGTGCCAGCGTCGGGGTTCGACCAATTACTTCCTCATCCTGGTATGGACTAGAGAAGTCATCTAATCCAAGGAAATCCACCTCTTTGGTGCCCCAGATGTCACAGCTGGCCAGCCGTGTGTATCTGCAAAGCACAGAGACATGAAGGTCTGAATGAAGACATCAAGATACAGAGCTGTCTGCTCTTTTTGGTCTAAAAACTCAATATGAGTTCCTGTCGATGCAGGTGAATATTTTTTTTACACCCTGTTTTGTTATGCTTGTTTGAAATTTACAAAAAATGTATACTAATTCTCTTTACTTGTAAAAAGGATCTGCAAACTTTCTGTTACATAGAACAGTCAGTTCAACGCCTGGTCGCTTAGCATGTGCTAACAAAGCAGCCGCAGATAATGTCTGAAACTAAGTCATGAAACAGTCCCAACAAACTTGCACCAACACCCAAACTGCTTGACTGTCTTGTTAAACTTGTCTTATAGGCCTGTCAATCGGTGAGTTTGCGTGGCAGGCAGTCTCTTAAAATCCCTGGCAGTGAGCTCACACTCCCACAGCAGTAGTGTTATGATATACAGAGAGAGAGAGAGAAAGAGATAGAAACAGAGGTCATAAAATAAATTCTATTTTGGCATCCAGAGTTGCACTTCAGCAATATTTCTAAAGTGATAAAAAGCAGTTTTAATGAGATTACTGATGTAAGATTCTAGATTCAAATCAAGGTCTAGAAGCACGCCAAGGTTTTTATGCTTGGGGTATTTTGTGTCAGGGATTTGAAGGGCCCGTACACATGCCCTGTCTTTTGCACATTCCATTCTACTGTTGACAATGGAGACGCGTGGCAGGCGAACTCATGAGCCGTGCCGCCACCGTCACGATGCGCACTCATTCCAGATCGCCTATTTTAAGTGTGCAGCAGCCGCGACCTGAAATGAACGGTGTTCAACTTTTGGAACGCAGCAGCGTGCACCACATGCCATGTGTCCAGGAACAACCAATCGCAGTCGGCAGATATCTCTCCTTTCTTCTGTAAATATCAGGAGGACAAGTTGATTATTTTAGTGCAGGGGTAACATGAGCTATACATCACTTCCACTGACTATATTTAGGCCTATTACAAACTTATAAAAACACCTGGAAGAAGATGTGCTCTGCACTCAGAACGTCTGGAAAGAGGGCTATGATAGAGACTGGTTACGGTCGCTGAGCAACCTCAGAAACAACCTGCTTCTCCGCTCATGAATGTTGGCACAGAGTGAACCTATGAGTAACACCCAGCACCCAACCTCGTGTTTCCCAGGTGGTTAAAGACGCAGCATGTGTACGGCCCCTTAGCGCAGAGTATTCCTCTCCAGACCTTTGCTCCAACGATTAAATCCTCTGTGTTGTCTTTGTTCAATTGCAGGAAATTATGTGACATCCACAAGTGATCGATACATTGAACCAGTTCGTTGATGGGGCTAGAGTCACAGAGTGATAGAGATGAACAGTTAAATATCATCAGCATAGCTTTGAAAGTTAATCCCATGCTTTCTGATGATATTTCCTCATGGCAGCATAGAGATGGAACAACACAGGTCCCCGAAATGAGCCTTGAGGAACCATGTAGTGCTTGTGTAAGATGAGGAGTGGTAACCAAAAGAGATAAAACAGTCTCAGACAGAGAAGTCCTAAACCAATCTAAAACACAGCCAGAGAGGCCAACACACTTCATTAGTCTGTTCATAAGGATGCCATGATCGTCTGTATCAAAAGCAGCGCCTTAGTCCAAAAATACTAATATTAAGTTTCTTGTTTTCCATGTTCATTCTCATATGTATGTCATTGTTAAGTGAATATATTTGGACAAAACAAAACATTTGGAATTGTCACAATGAACTCTAGTAAACTCTAGTAAAATGTTTTTAGTCATTGATAACTGAAGTAACTGAGAACTTAATCAATGCTGGAAATTTTTTGCTGCGGCCCTAAATGCAAGCATATTTTCTGCACTAGTTAGAACTGCATGGTAGCTGGTGCGGGATACATTTTTTAAGCTGAAACATTTCAAGTCTGAATGACGCATCTATGTCTCAATTTATATCACCCGAAGCAAATCTGCATCTGTTTACATTTGCTTTTTTCACCTGTAGTTTTTCCTTTACATTCAGTTTAAGGTTTTTAACTTTTCCAACAAGGGTTGAAAACCTGAAGGCAGTCAAACTTGCTCATACCACAACATATAAACAGATCCAAGAAGCAAACAAAGAGCTCCAGGGTAGTACTTCATCTGGTAGTTACAGTTCTGACACCCACACAGACACTTTAATCTCTTTATGAAGCTTACCAGATGAAGAAAACGACTGTTTGATGAAACCACGGTGAAGAGCAAAGGTACCTCAGAGCTCACAGAGAGAATATGTCTTCCACTGACCCAGAAAAATGGCCCATTAGACTATGACGCTAACCCAACAGAAGCATAGGCCTATCTGGACAGTCGAGGTTGCAAAGAATGACTCACTCATTAGCCAAAAAGATACAGCACTTTCCTCTGTTCCACTTAAACATGACCTCAATCAACCCTATTAGCAGCAGCTTTTCCCAACCCTGCAGCACTAGCCAGCACGATTCCACCTTAGTTTTAATCGCTTTTAGACTTCAGAAACTGTCGTCCGCCCTCAGCTGACACTCAACATCAGAGGAGAGAGTGCATGAACTATTTTGGCAGCAAAGCTTCAGGATAGCTGCAGGACAGACGGAGCATCACCTGAGATCCCAGGAGACTGCGGCAACCAGCTGCTTTGTTGTTTACTGGCCTCTAAAACCACTCCCTGCCTTCAGGAAAACCACTACCCACTTGCAATCATCCTCCGTGTCAGACCAAGATGACCTGCCTCAACGATTAGTGGTCAGTGACGGTGTGCTCTACTGCTATAAAAACCTTTAGGCACCTGTCTTATCACATAACGTTCACAGACTGACTGCGATCCTACAGTAAAAGTCAGACATCCTGAGTTCACATCATACAGGGAATCACTGAGCACAACCTCCTCTATACCACACAGCTCTTGAGTTGATTATTAATTGATTAAAAAAAAAAAATCCAGAGAATCGATTGATGATTTTAGCAAGCAAATATGACATAACATTTGATGGTTCAAGCTTCTTACATATGAGAATGATTTTTCTTAGTGCCAACAAAAAAAAACAGACCGTGTCTTAGTTTATTTCTCAGTAGTTTCTAACAATGTCTGTGACTCAGTTAAAAAACAGGCAAGTCTTATGGACACCAAATACAACCTCCTCTGCCAATACTATTTATAGGGTTCGACAGCAAACGGAAAGTTACAATAGTGACTTTTTAACACTTTTAATGCCACTCTGAGTGACAATTAAGACCATTTTTACAATAACTAAAACTGAAGGAAAAAACATAAACCTACATTAATTTCCTAATTAGATGAGGTTCGACAGAACTGAAAAAAAATGAACTCGTTGGCACATTTTCTTGGCAATTCTGCGTTTTCACTCTCCCTGTAGGATTTTACTGCCTTGATTCCAATTGTGCTAACATTTTGCATAAAATACGCCGAGCCTCGTATGCATTGCTTCATACAGGTTTCAGCCATGTCATGCCATGTAGTTAAATTGACAATTTTTGTTAAATTTGCCCTTGACACCCTGGGTGTGCAGTGACAGCTA
>NC_056475.1:17241984-17278744 GCF_008729295.1 Plectropomus leopardus
ATAACCTGAAGTTAACCTGCTGTGGAACAGGTTAGCTGTTCAGCATAAGTTACCATGGTGATTTATCTCGGTAAAAAGTGAACCATCGTCAAAGTGCTGAAAAACTCAGAGTTAACCCTGACGTTACCTCACTAATTCCAAATCCTGCTTTGTCATACATTTCTCAGTAATATCAAAGTATATTTTAACCAAGGCTGCTGTTTGTTTCTTTCCCATCAAACTGTAAGAAGCATGCGGTCTTTTACCGAATACATCAGTGTATCGATTTATACTGTATATCCCAGCCTCATTCGCAAAAGTTATTTACATGGACAGTAGCCATGCCTGTCTCAAAATGTACTGTGAGACCTACAACAGGAACTGAGAGTAAAGGGTAGCAGCATTTGGTCAGACCAGGAACGACCAGGAGACATTTACATGCACACCATGACCAATAGCATTTGGGACAGGAAATGGTGTTAGCATGCTTGCAAATTAAGCTACAGGAGCTAGCAGTCTTACAACAGCATTTTGCAAGTGGAGAAATATAAACCTTTTTATCTAATACTCTATAGCCATTATTTATCATTAATGTCCTTCCATTCCCTGCCTGCCATGCAGCACCCCTCCCTCTCTGCTGCTTGTGTTATCTCACCCTGCAGCTGCATAAACAAGTGTATAAACAGGCTATATTTCTTAAGGGAGATGTATCTGATCCCACCCTCTCTAAAAGCGGGAAAACACTAAAGAAGTTCACTATTTCACCGGTCAAAAAAGCTTATTCATCCCTGCCCCCTCTTCACTGATATGGTGAGCAGATTTTTGAGGCTGAGTTACTGGTCACTTGAGCAATGAAACTGAAAGTATGTAGAATTCCCCTTTAGGTTTTAAAAAAATACCATTTTCTCCACCAAGAAGTCCTCATGGTAACAACAGCCAGTTCTCTGTTTGTTGCATTAATAGCTTCTGTATCTTTAAAGGAACACATCATGGGACGGAAATGATGTCCCAGTGCTTCTAAAAATGCAGAACTGTTGCCTGCAGGCCTCTGTCTGTTTACTGATAACTGCTGGATGGGAGGCTGGGCCCTCTGCTTCCATCTCTAGAGCTGGACCTAAAGTCAACACAGCGTCAGGCCGGGCTAGTCTATCGTAATCTCATCTTTCCTCCTCTGTCCCTCTTGTCCACTTTTGTTTTCACAGACTTAAGAGCTAAATATACTCTGATGTTCTGGGGCCCATATGATGAAGCAGGACTAGTGAGTTAGCCAGCTATTACTGGAGTTGCGACGATCGGATAATATATCAATGATTCAACGGATTATCGGAAAACTGTTTTTTTCTTTGCTGATACGGAGGCCGTGTTTTCCGCTTATATTCACACCCACTTCAGCCTGTGATCAGCTGTGGTCAGTTGTGAAAAGGAGAGAAAGCACCCAGGGCTGAACTTCTCTCTGAAACCTTTTATTTCCATTCTCGACAAAACTAATTATTTTACTTTTCATGTGAACAACTGAGTGCAATGCTTTGGACCTGTTCCAAGAGAGACTGTCAGAAAATGTGCACCATTATCACCATTTTCAAAATATATTGCGTATTCTTCTTTCAGCGACGGCCAGCTTTTCCTTCCACATTCAAGTGTGGCTGTTCTGAATTATAACACTTTCGACTTACAACACGAACAACATATCATACGAACTCAGGTAACATTTCTAACTTTCTCAGGAACTATCAAAAGACTTAAAACTGACTAATTAGATCACTGGTATACATCGAAATATCATTCTTAAGAATCCCGATCATGGGCGTAGTAAGAGAGCTGGATATATAGACCCCAAAATCATTTTTACCATATACCACCATTATTAAAACATTTTACACGATAACTGAAACTGCAGAGATGGTCCATTACCACTGTTATGAGGTTTTATATTTTTTTAATTTTCCCAGAGATAAGAAAAGCTATTTTAAAGTGTGAGATGTCTTCCTAAGGTACAGTCTATAGCCCAGGTGGGAACTCACAGGGCTTGGGCAGTATGCGATATTTCATACCTTCCTGAAATTTCACCAGTGTAAACAGTATGTGACAGTATAAATGTGCGGCGCTACTTACTTTCAGCTTTTCCAGCTAATAAAAATACAATAGAAATCCACAAAATGTTAAAAAAATGTAATATTCTCCCACCAATTTTCCTTATTAAATCGAGAAATACAACCATATACCTTTTGAATAAAACTTTCTCTTGGTCACAGAAGACTGACAAGGCTTTTCATTAACTCATCATAAAACACACTTCATTCAAACTCGACAGTAACAAAATAAAACTCACCTAAACCGTATTGGTTACTCTTGTTGGTGACCTAGGTAGTAAGTCCACTGTTCCAACAATAACCAGCTTTGGTCAAAATAAAACCTTAATTCACTGTGGCAGGTGTAAAAATAAACAGCCTTATTCCCCACGGTCTCTCTCTGTTTACAGTCCTGTAACTTCTCCCTCAACTAAGTGTTGCAGTGTCTTACCTTCCATTTTTTTTAAATACCCTGGTATACATAAATACCTCAATAACGCCCAAGCCTAGTTTGTACACCAATAATAACATGCATGTGCAGTTGACATCGTGACAAAGAAGTTTTTGAGTCCAATATCGAGTTTACGTAAAACACCCATGATCCATACAAGGACAAAAGTCCTGAGCGTTCAATAAAGCGGCTACTAATAACAAGCAACAATCATTTTATAAGTCTGTAAATCACTTTTCACTCCCACTATAATTAAGTCAGAGATAGAGGAAACGTTTTTCACAGCCATGTGTTCACTCTGAGTTTAAAAACAGGACCTCTAACAAACAGAGGGTGTAAAAAAGGCACTGGAAGAGCGCTCGTTAATGAGTCAATTAATCACTGTAGCAACAGCCAGCCCAGGCAGGCTCCAGAAATCCCCTGTGCCATGCAGCAGACAGTCTCCCCAGACGGTCACTGTGAAAGGACTTTATGCAAGCAGACATCACCTGTTATGTGAGCAGGTGACAGAGAGTCACTGGATCATTCAGTTAAGTGTTTGAAATTGTGACATATTTATGTTACTTAAAGCTTCATCTGTACTTATTAATCTATTGATCATTAAATCCAAAAAATGTTTTCTCGAGCCCAAGGTTACATCTTCAAATGCCTTCGTCTCGAGTAAAAGTCCAAACCTGGTATAACAACTGAATTTAGCAATTAATATTGATTATCAAAATAGATGCTTATTATCATTTTGTCAATCAACTCACTGATTCTCAAGCTGGGGTAGGCGGTACAATTTTGGCGTCATTGGGCAAAAATGCCATGATAAACTTAAAGCATGTTGTAATTCAATTTGACATAGAGAAATTTAGACCTCTGCGCCTCCTGTTGGTTCTGTTTTTAGGCTTTAGAAAATCTTTGGCCAATCACAGGTCATTTCAGAGAGAGTGCGTTCCTATTGACTGTTGCAATATTTTCTATAGCTACAGTTTAGTATTGTATGTCACTTTAAGCCAATCTACATGTTAACGTAGTTCCACTTTAATATGCAACTCAGTTTTGTACATTATATGCAGTATGGGGTCCCTGCACCATCTCTCTGTCAGCTAAAGGGTCCCCTGCCTGAAAATGCTGAAGAGCCCTGCTTAAAATGATCATTTTGACCAATTAACATACCAAATTTTCTACTTTTACTTTATTTCAGTTTATTGGCAAAGCGTGCACAATTTTCCATCTACCCAGTAGCTGCCGGAACTTGTTGCAAGAATAAGCTTCTGAGAAATTTGCTGTGCACTCCGATCTCCGCCCGTGTTATATGATCGGAAAGCACCGTCTTTTCTGAACCCCACTGCCTCCCCAAGTTTGTTCAGAGAGCATCTGATTTGCTCAGCGTACATGAAGCTTAACCATTTTTAGTAAACACTTCCACCCCTCCTTCACTCTCTGCTCGCTCGTCGTTCTCTTGCTTTTCTGCAATGCATGGACTGGATGGTTGGGCCCTTTGCTGCTTTTGCATAGCAAATAAATGAGAATCTGCATGGAGACATGACCCCTGCAGAGAACAGCTGACACACAATCGCACACCAGTCCCACTTCTCTGAGGCTAGGGGACGACTTCACTTCCTCTCACAGGGTGCTGACTGACTCAAGTGAACTTCTCACCCTGAGCTCTGTCCCTGTGTATACACACTTTGCATAGACAGGAAGTGGCAGAAAACAACTACGAGTACAACAGCGATATTAAAAGCAACACCTGTAAAAACACCAAAGCAGTGCACATGCAAGCACACAAGTCTTTGCGCATAAATATGCATGTGCACACATATTCTCTAAATGACCAACAGTATGTTTGGAAGCTGAGCCTCTGAAATACAAATTGTGATCATTATCATATTGCAATGTGTGCTTCCTCCCAGGGCAGCTGTGTCTGGTGTCACTTGTAGCAGAAGCAGAATGAGGAAACATATGGCCTAAATGCAACAGTAACGCCTGCATTGATCCAGACTGTCTTTGCTATCACAGAAGGAAACAAAAAGTAAAAAGCCTGTGTTCACAACCAGGGATCATACAAACATGCAGAAAACAAGTCACAACGCTCCCTCCTTGCCTCTCCAGGCAAAGAAAGCTGCACTGAATATTTTCCAGTAGCAGAATCTAATATAATCCAACTGACTGCTTAGTAGCTGACATGGGCTGTGATGTAGAGCCGGATATTTATGACCGAGCCTGACAGGCCCCAAAAGACTCGAGCTGAATGTCTCTCTAAAGCTTTGGTCACACTTAGTTCAGAGATGAAAACTGCCAGCATTAGATCTTTTCTTCTACTAAAACTAACATGTGGGCTTATTTTATTTCATTTTATTTCATTTTTTAAATTTTATTTTATTTTATTTTACCTTTATCTAACCAGAAGAAAACCTCATGAGATTAAAAGTCTCTTTTCCAAGAGTGTCCTGGCTGAGATAGACAGCACAATAAGTTAGAGACAAAGAAAACAAAGATACAAAATCAACAAAATAAAGCACATGAAGAACACAAAATGCAGTTACTAAAAGGAAGGATTAGAACGTATTTTTATGTATGCTATAAATTAACCATAATAACAAGAAAAAATGAAACACCAGCTAAGATACATCCTGATATTGGTATGAAGAAGATAACATATTAAAGTCTGCTTTGAAACAGCCTAGAGCTACCAAAGAGTGCAACTTCAAGTCTTTCTGCAGAAATTTCCACATATATGAAGTTGCATAAATAAAGGCTCTTTTGTCAAACTTCGTATGAACCCTAGGTACAGAAAAAAAGAGCAAGAAATATAAACACATAGATGTACCGGAAGTAGGCCAAGAGCAGCTTTGTAAATAGGAGAATGCCTATGAAAAAGTCCACGTAGTTTTAAAGACAGCCACCCAGACCGAGCCTACATGATACAGTGATGAGTACGGGGCTTGCACTTCTTCTTGCACATCTCAATGCACAGCAAACAGCCAACACTTGGAGGGTGCATTCATATATAATACATCCCCATAATCAAGCACAGTCAAAAACGTAGCAGGGACCAGCCTATTTTGGCCAAGAAAGAAAAGCAGTTCCTGTTACTAAACTGAAAGCCCAATTTCAGCTTAAGCCTTCTTGCAAGTAGTTCAAAATTGGGGTTTTCCCCCTTTATTTCGTCCATCCAGTCCATCCAGTCCATCCAGTCCAAGTAACAAAACACTGCCCTTACTCTCAGTAATGTAATTGACTTTTGATTACGCTGTTGCGATGTACTGTGGCTGCATCACTCTCAGCTGCTGCAGGTCACATGTTTGATATATCAAATGTCCTATTACACGATTAACAAAATGTGCTTTTGTTCTTTATAGCATTTCCTGACAACTAACTTTGACATGTGCGAACACAGTGCATTTCTCTACAAAAGTATGGTTTCCTGTGTCACTGTCAGGTTCACACATGCGGCTGTTTGCGATGAGCTCAAAATGGGCAATGCAAAACAGCTCTGATTAGCTCGATGCCTACATAAATAGCTTACTGAAGACACGTTTGGAAACATCATTCCCCAGTGCCCATTATCTTTACATCTTCATACACAATGAGTTCTGGGTAATCAACAATAAATATTCATATTTCCAAAGACCAGTTACTGCTTGTTTCTTCCCCTCTCAGTTATTTCAGGTCTGAATGATTAAAGGAGTTTAGTGGCGACTGTGCTCATGGCTCCACTATCAAGCAAACAGCTCACATTCACCGTCTCACAACATTGGACATGATCCAAGTAGGCCAATCAGCAGTGTCTTATCTGGAATGAGTTACCTACTGATACGAGTCGGTCCCCGATTCCTTACGAGATAACAAGCAGGAGATGGCAGACTGTTTGCCTAATGTGAGACGAGATCTGCAAGCATCATGAAAGGTCATTAATCTGAAAGTCCTAAATGTGCATGTACAGAAAGTGCAGCAACAGACGCACAGAACATATATGCTCCCTAACAGACAATTGTGCTTTAAAGTTGGGGCTTTTAAGGATTTATTTATCTGTCTAGTGTAAACAGGTGCGGTGACAGTAGGGCTATAAATCAATATTATTGACTATAAATCTTGAAATGACTTTCCGTGGAATAGTACTGCGATATATGATCACAGAATCACAATCATGCTTTATCATTTTATAAACAAATGATTTCAAGTTTCTTTGTAATCTGTTACTCAGACTACTTAGATCTTTTTTGCCTTATAACAGAGAGGCACGGCTCATATATACCAACATCAGAAAAATGTTTGCACTAATATCATGATACTGTTTTAAGTTTTTAAGTCTTACCACCCAGCCCTACCTGACAGATAGGATGAATAAATCATATATCGCACGATGGGTTTATGGTTATAAGTCAAGGTTTGAGGGACCAATCCACCCGGTCACCAAATGCACTACGAGTGCTAATTCTTTCTTCGGTTCACTGAGCAGTCCTTGCACCAGAGTACTGCACTATTAAGAGCTCTTATGACAGCAAATTCATTGCCACTATGTGTCTAATGGGTTAACATTCAGTGTGTGTGCATTCAAAAAATACACATTAAACAAAATTTGATGCGTTTTATTGTGTTATTGTGTATTATTGTGTTGTCTTACATGGCAGTGTTTTTGCTCATCGATTACCTCAATTTCACTAAATTCTACAGCTCAGACCCGTTAGTATCCCCCATGGGTTTCAGGATTTGAGAAACAATCATAAATACACGTCATAATGGAGAGGCATCCTTCACTTCAGATGTCTACGTCTAGTCCATAGCAGCTCTGTAACACAACTACACACCTACAGGAGGATTACTGTAATCCAGTGGGTCCAAAATTGAGAGCGGCCCCCCTCGGGGGGGACACAGAGCCATTGCAGTGGGAGTGAACACGACCAGAAGAAAAATGTGGAGTGAAGCTAAAGTTGAACAGACCTTTTATACAGCAGACATTTTAATGTGTCACAGATTTAAACAAAGCAGTAGTTAATTGTGGCACTGCATAAAGTGGCGCAGGAATGAGTCCTTAAACTCAGGAATTAGTTAGCATTTATGCACTTCCCTCGTCTTGAAGTCAGTGGGGTTTTTGAATGGGTTTTTGGTTAGATGTCTGAAATAAGGTCAGTGGTCAACGCAAGCTTCTGCGTCTTTGACGTTTTGTTCTCTGACATAAAACTGGCCAGTAAACATCAGACTGAGGCTCTCATGTGTCTTAAAAATGCAGTTGCTAACAAGTGGTTGTCAAGGACATTAAAAGTCAGTACACCGAACAAACAAGCTTAGCACAGGTGACGTGTAAGTCATGCAACCTTACTGTAGTTTGTTTATAGCCTAATGTTTGCAGTTACGCTTCAAAAATCATAAAAGTGGTGCTCATTCGTGAAGATTAGCTTGCTGAACAACATATTTAAGTATCGTGGACTTCTGTTTACCAGAGCTTCTTTTCTTTAATAATCCAAAATCAAATGGAAAAATCCCATTGGTTTTTTTGTAGGTAACCAGGGCGACGTTAACTTCAGGGTTGGCCTACAAAAAACGTCATCCCTGCTGCACTCTACTGTAGTCATTTCTCAAACTTAACATTAACAATATTTTTTTGACCCACATACGCTTTTGCTGCTTCCACAGGTAAAAATGTTTGATTTGAAAGCAGTCAATTAATCCGATTTGTTTGGGAACAGTACAGAGTTAAGTGCAGTTAAGTCAAAATGCAAGAAAAATTTAACTGGTGATGCACATAAAGGAAGCAGGTCAGGCAAAACTATATGGGATCCTCTGCTGTGAGCACACACAAATGGTTCCCAATGAATTAAGATAATAACAAAGAGCAATTAGACAGCTGGGGGAAAATAGCCTTGAATTTGATGCGTATAATGATTTGACATAGGCCTGCTCCGTGTACTAGCCTATGTGAACATATGGTATACAAACGTTTTTCTTTATGCAGCATTGTTACAAAGCGATACTTATGGATGACCAGTTCTAGTACAGACACAGACAATTGCTGATGAAAGCACAGCGGGATTTGCGGCTTCCCTCACCGACTATATGCAACCACAATGCCAGTAGTAAAACACACAGGAGCCATAAAAGTTGAAAACAAAACCACTTACAGAGAACCAACACATCCACTCTTAATCAAATTAAAAGCATTCAAATTCAAAGATCTGGTTGATTATAAATCTGCTCAAATCATGTACAGAGCTAAAAATCAAATACTACCTAACAGTATCCAAAAGTGGTTTTAGATGAAAGACTGTTTACATGATATGAAAGGAATTTGTTTAATTGAGGCAAAATATAACTGTATTACAGTCAAAGGGGTTAATTTATGGAAAAACTGTAGTGTGGAATCGAAAAGGTCGAACATTTAACAAATTAAAACATGTTTTAAAAACAGCAATTTGAAGGTATATATGATGCTAGAATAGAGAGGATGTGAAATACCTGTGTTGTTTTCTGAATATGTCTGATGGTTATTCTGGTTTTGCTTTTCTTACTTATAGTTTATATTTTCTATTTATTTAACATGTTTGAAATAAAGATCTGTTACATTTAAAACACTGCACAATTAAGGAGTGACACAGTAGCTGAAAGTAAAAATATTAAAGTAGTTTAACTCAATCTCCTCACAAACCTTGGAAGTTTCATTCCTGCATCCCTTTGTGATGAATTCACTTGTTTTGGAGAGGCACAAACGTCTACATGTCAACATCATCATCATCACCATCTAACAGGCAGATACAGATTACAAATGACCTATTAGAAACACAAATAAAGTCATAAATGTCACCAGTATCTCCTCAGTCTCTGCACTCATCACAGATCCTCAGCAAAGCAAAATACACCTCAATCTAACTCTTAGAGCCGACACCCACGTAATCCTCTATTTCTATTGGTCAAAAGGAAATAAAGTCCCGCCTCTCGACGTGCCTGATTGCCCGTCACGACTGTCAATCCTCCTAGCTGCTACATAATAAACAGCCCGTTTCACTCTAGGTTGAGGCAGAAGATAAACAAGTTGGAGGCCTACATGCCCGTGGCCTAGATAGCTATATTTAAAAGATATATAAAGTAAAATCTATCCACAAAACCTGAACACAACACGAGATTACACATCAATACGTGACATTTGTCAGTATTTATACGCGAGACCAAACGACAAACAAACGTACATCATGTGCCAAAGTCTGTTGATAAAATCAAAATCCTAACTAATCTATCATACCAAAGAAACAATTACTAAATATGCCTCCTCGGTGGAAACATGCGAATGATTCGGGTGTATTATTTAACCTACATCACATGGAAATTTCTGGCTGTGTCGAGCTGTTTTCCAGCAGCAGTGGATGTGCCTTGTGTTGGGGGGCGTGTACCTACAGAGAGCTCGGCTGCCTGCAAAAGTCAGCGCTGGGCATTTCACTGGCACACTGAGTCATTTTCACCACAAACACATTTAAATTCGGTTAACTTGTGTTATACTGAACATATTATCGAAACGTTAAATAGCTGCAAGTGTATAGTAAAAAGTGCGGCATGCTTTGGGTAGTTTAAAAGTAGAGTACAAGCCGATCTTCTTACATAAGTGCAGGTTTTAACCACCCTGACCCCGAGTCAGACACTTCAGAACAAATTGTCCCACTAATTAAACGAGGTGTATAATCAACTAAATCAGCTAAGTATTATTTTTTGGACATGCTTTGCGTTTAGTGACATCTGACAGTGACCGACGTGTATCTCATCTCATCATAAGAAACGCTAGCTAGCAACATTTCTGCACATTAACTCTTCCTATAAGAGTTCAATAAACTGCAGTGCACAATAATAAGCACGTTTAGCGTGTCACTTGCTACAAGCTGTGTTTTTTATGCGGAACTGACGAGTCTTGCTTCCCTTTCACTCGCAGCTCACAGTCAGTATGGCCTCCGTCCGCCCCCTTCCTCATCCCAGCTGAAGCCCGACACACAACAACAACCTACCGTTAGCTTCAAAGCTAATCCTCCGCCGCGGCGAAAACACACATCCGCCGCTCGGCAAAGTTCCCCCAAAACGCATCAATAACGGTGCTACTCACTTTTAGGACGCCCACGCATACGTCTCGCTTCGTGTTGGACCTTATGTGTGTTCCCCTGTTGGAGATAATAAGGCCCTCTTTTCAATGGAGTCCACACGCTGTTACAGCTCTCTCGGGTTTGTTTTGTTTTTCTTCTTCCTGACGGGTTCCTGGAAAGCGCGTGACTGCCTGACCACGTGGTGCGGCGATGGACCAATAGGAGCAGAGCCCGGAGCTGGCTGACAATATTTGTGAAATATTTCACCATTCTCAATTTACTGTAATATTGTAAAAGAGAGAAACACTCATGACTCAAGCCATCATGAGTCAGAGTCCCGTTATCTGCTTAAGATCAGTGGTGAAATGTAACGAAGTACATTTACTCAAGCAGTTCAATGTACTTGTATTTTAATTGATTATTTTATTGTCGTGCTACTTTCTACTTTTACTCTACGACATGTCAGAGTTTATAAAATATGATGTTTGTTATTACTTTAATTACCAAATTGTTTATACAAGTACAGCTGCAAAAGTTAGCCAATTTACAAGAAAATCAGTTTGCAACTATTTTGATAAACATTAAATTATTGTTATTGTTATTATTCATACTTTAAGTACATTTTCATAATAAATGTAATAATAATGACAATCATCCTCATCATCATAACCACAATAATTACAATCATAATCATAATTATAATCATAATAATGTTATTGTTATTGAATTTTTAAACACTTAAAGACACCCTTTGCATTTTTGTCCACTAGTAGCACTCTGGAGCAAGTGTTTTCGAGAGCTGTTTCCCTTTTTCTTGTTTGTTGTCATGCACAAGGACACATGGATGTGGGTGACATGATACACATGTCTGCCACTGGTTTCACACTTTTCCACTTATTTGCAGGTGGCAAAGTAGCAAAGAAACAGGGCAAAGCACCATCACAGGCGAGTCATTCAGATGATATTACATGCCTATTTTGTTTATCCCACTATACACTGAAAAAACTAATATAATTTAGTAAATGCTCTTCTGATTGCCTAATATTCAATTCAGAATATTGAAGACCACATTCACTTTATATTGTTGAGGATCCTTAATTTACAATTAGAGCAGCCCAGATTATCATGACATGGATTCAAATGTTGCAGATTTGTCAGCTAAACATCCATTCAGTAAACTCTACCCCAGCATGGTATAACGAAAAATAGGTTTTAAGAATAGTGATGCTGTTAATGCCAAATTCCTACCCTACCTTTATGTGGTAAAATAGTAACATCAAACAATTTCCGCCTCTTTTAAGGTGACAGGAGTAAAAATTAGTTACCCTCAGCATTTGTTGTGTTATAGTTTTAAAATAATGAAGACAGTTGTAGATGAATTAGATATAAAATAGGGTGTAGGCTCCACAGGGTGATTTTTTTCCACAGCAACTTTTATGTTTTTCCCAAAAGATGTACAGATTTTAAGGCATGTTCTGAAATGGCTTATCGATTGTGCATCCAGCAGCCGTATATGGGCTTACGTCCGACTCTGCCCATGGTCCCACCAGTGGAAAACTGTTACAAGATCAGCTAAAGTAATCAGCTTCCTGATTCCTATAAACTGACCAACATAGTAAAAGCCCCCATTGAGCTCAGTCCAAAAGAAATTCTCTTTCAGCCGGTCTAGGCTGCCCCCACCCCTCTCCCCTCTTTCCCGGGAAAGAGAAACTATGACTCAAATCATTACCAAATGCGACGACATGTGTAAAGGCCAAAAACAAAAAAATACATGAAATAAAATACAAGTATAAGAGTATTAAAATAGTTCTTATGTGAGTTGAAGCTTTAAGAGAAAGACAGCTCACAGAGAAACAGACATCATGTCTCTTTCAGTTTAGTATTACTCAGGAGAAATATCTATTATCACAGTACTGTGTTCAAAAGCTGCCTTGTTTTTAGGCCAAACAGCCACATTAGAACCAGTAGACAAAATAACATCACAAGATGCAGGGGAACTTTCAGAGTAACCAACAACCTCCATCCTGCAGCTGTACAACTATCACTGGATATATCTGTGCAGGTCAGTTGAAGCTGCAGCAGCAACACAGCAGCTCTGCGGGCTTCCTCTGCACTGATCTAACAGTCTGAGTACACAGATCACACACACACATCAAACGGCCTGCGGAGAGCTCTGCCAGGTTGGCAAAGGATGGGAACGGATCTGATACATAACAATGGGATGAAATGCGGAGTGTGTGTGCGTGTGTGTTAGTTCTGGAGAATTTGTGAGCCTCTTACTGAAATGAGACTTCAAGTGAATTTGGTGCATCATGTGGTTTTCCATTGAACCACAGGATGTTTTAATAGTAAAATACGGTGCCAGCCATGCTGCACCAAATGTTACTGTTACTATTAAGACTCATTTTTAGTGAATTTTATGCAGGGCACACGACATGATGTGTTATGTGTTAAACCATCTGGAGTCTAGGTTCATTTTGGTTCATTTTTGCTGACTTTCTGAATTAATTTTTGGGAAACCTCCACATGCATATCCTTTTTCAGTATGAACTCAGTCGTAGGTCTGACTTATCATTTTGGAAATTTAACAAAGTATAAAGCTGCTAGAAACTTAAACTACAAGAAAAATGATACAGAAGTCTGTATTAATCCACTCATTGTTAGTCAGTGACAATTACTCACACATTACTATTAAATTGTTTAAGGCTGAAAAAAAGTTGCATTTAATACATACAATTACAGAATAAAAATGTAAGAGATGAAATGTACTGCAGTAAACTTACATTTTACTTTTACAACTTTTAGCTCTTGATTTTATCTTATATCAGCTAATGTTTGTGTCATTTTTATTGCACATTTATTTTATTTTATTTTACAAAATAGCTTCCAGAAAAAGGTTGAGTTTATAGACATAAAAGATACATTGGATGTAAGAACACTTTAGGGACAAATGGATCAATCTCCTAAGTATTGCTACTATGGATATGAAGTCATGTGTAACTGGTACCACAGTCAATATTATCTAGAGATAAAGTTGTGTTGCTACAAATTAATGATGCTCAGTGTATTCACCAATGAAGAATATACAGACTTAAGATTTTGTTTAGTTTTCAGTTATATGAGTTACTTAATTTTCGTGGTGAGGATGAAAGCATCAGTTCTGAGAACTCAAATGGGTACTCTGGTAATTTAATTTTTCATTTGCATAAAGTTGCAATATTTTGAGAGATGGATTAAAAACAGAAAAGCTGAAACTGAGATATGCTGATGTTTACATTGAGTCTCGCCTCAAAAACACTGGATCCTACATTTCCCACAATGCAGCGCATTAGCGAGGAGCTAATAAAACATGCTATCTGGTGAATATCAACATATAAATCACAGAAGCATCATAGAGCATGGAAATGATCAATATCATACATTTGCACAAGTACTGTATTTCAACTGCATTTTAACTGTACTGTTACTTATGCTCCTTTACTCTTCTACTCCACTACATTTTGGAGGCAAATATTCTACTTTTCAATCAACTACATTTATTTGATAGCTTTAGTAACTCGTTATTTGCTGATTTATATTATTAATAAAATTATTATTATGTATTTTTTTAAAATAAATTGAGAATAATATGTTTGTGTTTTTACTTAGGAGTTTGAAATAAAGACTTCTAGCAGGATACCTCTACAATGTGGTGTGGCTGCTTTTACTTAAAGTTCATCAAAAGCACACAGTCAATGCATTTAGAAAAAGGAGCATAAGCGACCCATGTTGCAACAAATTTAGTCTTACATTTGAGTCTTGGGACACTCTGTCTGAAATGTTCTCGTTTGATACTATTATCAGCACTGTGGTTGCTGCTGGGAAGCCAAGACAGAGAAGACACAGGTCCCATTATACACTACATTATAGTAAACAGACTACTGTGGAGAAGAGGATACGCTTTGTTGTAGGCCTCCTGATGGTTTTTACATCCTTAAAGGAATACTTCACCCACATAATGACCATTTGTTCGGCAGTTTGTCATGCCGTGAAACCCTGAATTGGGGAAGAAACCTGGTTTCTCATATGCCTGCATGGAAAAACTGGTGAACATGTTGATTTATTGATTGTTATTAGGTTTAACAGCAGCAAAACTATATCAAAACATCAATTTAATTACTCTCACACAACTCATGCAGTATAATCCAAGACTTATTCTTCCATTTGTATGCTCAGCACTTCCCATACACATGCATTTACCTATTGGCGTCTGGCGTTGAAGAGAGCTGATAAAGCTTAACTTTCACATCAGTTTTAAATTGTTTTAAATATAGTT
The DNA here is from genome assembly GCF_008729295.1 of Plectropomus leopardus. Lineage (NCBI taxonomy): Eukaryota > Metazoa > Chordata > Actinopteri > Perciformes > Serranidae > Plectropomus > Plectropomus leopardus. The sequence continues at coordinate 17,256,847 of NC_056475.1, forward strand.
TAGCTGTTGTTAAAGGTAGTCCCCAATCGTCAATAAATCAATGTTCGCCATTCCGTGGAGGCAGAGAAAAACAAACAAACAAAAAAAAACAAAGTTTTCGTCATGAATTCAAGGTCACACGGCATGATTACTTGCTATACAATTGGTCATTTTGTGGGTGAAGTATTCCTTTTAAGGAGAAGTGTGTACGATTTAAGGGATTTAGTGGCATCTAGTGGTGAGGATTGCATATTGCAACCAGCTGAAACAACAAATGAACCTGGTGATTAAAACTGGCTTAAAAAAATTGCAGATTGGGTTCTAACTACAGTGGATATTTGGTTTTACATATATTACATTAGATTACTAATAGAGTGCAGTGCATTATCCTGGAACTGCTCCATTTCAAACCCCCTTTACCTTGATGAGGCTCACAAGCCAAAACTCAGTGGCCAAGTAAGTTCTAGATACCACAAGTGCTGCTGCTGCAAGTTTCCACTTTTTCCCTTCTCCATGCGTCTTGAAAGTGGGTGAAGTTGTGCCAGAAACTCCCACTCATCTTCTACCTTTTCAAACACTTCACAGGTGGTCCGTTAGATAATACAGAACACATTTTAATGGTCTTTAAATCCTTACATCATCAAACAATTTTTCTCAACTAAAGGCAGAAATTTGTCTCAAATCTAAGTTGTGTGTCCATGGTCTGGTAAACTTCATTTACGGTTCTTGACATGAATTAGTTGTTGATCTAAAGGACAGTGACAAATCTCAGGTGATTTTTTTAAAAAGATATATGGCCACTTCTTCAGTTTTAGGACATAAAAGACTAAAATAACTAATTAACTGTGTAAATTTTGGATCTCATGAGAGTGACAAAACTGCAGCACCTTGTCCATTAAACTGCACACATCTGATTTATAACACAGTAAACTAATATTATATAAAACTAGCCTCTGGAACAAATGTGGCAGGAGTTTACGGTCAGTCAACCACCAACAGTAGATGTCCTGTCAGTGACATATCGCTTCTTAACTTTCCCCTTTTCTTCTCTTTCCCGTAGATGAACATTAAACTTCAAATGACTGAACACCGACAGAATGAAATCAAGCGAGAAAAGAGATTTTTGTTCAGTGCTCAGATGAAGTTTTTCTATTAGTCAGTTTCCTTCTGTGCAGTTATTTATAGACAGGAAATAAAACCTAAATGCCAAATCAATGTAATCAAGTATGTTTTTAGTGAAGTTTTTAAAAACAAAATGGCAAAACATTCAGTATTTTTATTTTATCAACAGTCATAGTAGAGTTCATCAGTCATATAAAGAGCTGCATTATTTTGTTTATCAGGCAGATTAAATATGTTGATACATGCTGAACTCAGCAGAAAGTTCGTAGAGCGGATAGATGTGATCAGTTACAGGAAACCTGCTATTTGACAAAATAATCCAAACTCAAGGTCTCCCTACTCACTTTTTTGTTGCAACTTTTAATCACATCTCATGATCTTCATCATCTTCATCAGTGGATGCAGTTTGCTCAGTTATTGTCGGTCAGTCGACTGACTCTCATCACCAGAAGGTTCCATAATGCTCATTTTGTGTTTTTGCATTGGATATTGGTTTTACAGCGCATCATGAAAGTACTATTGCTACAAATATCTGTTTTATGTACAGAAGCTGCTGCAGAGTGAAAACCTTAAAAAAAACAACAAAAAAAAAACCACAATCACATTATTTATCAACTAAAACATGGAGTCACAAGGTTTTCAGTTGATGACAGTTAAATTAAGTTTTTCTGAATGCAGAAATCCACTTTAGTCCAACTCCACTGTAATAAAGTAATAAATTAGAAATGAATAAAACAAGGAATTTCTCAGTGTTACGAGGCTAATCCGCAGTCAGTGTTTTCTTATCACACCATCTTTCTAAACACTTGCCATTTCTGGAAGCGAATGTCCAGCTCTATCTTCATGTGTGTTTATACAGAGATTACAGCGCTTATTAAAAATGCAGAGTCTCAATAAAGCTTTAGGGCTTCAGAGAAAATGGGAGGAAGTGTCATCATCATCACTAGCAGCAGCAGCAGCTCCACAGATCGGTCCTCTGTTTTCATTTGGTCCAGTGTGAAAGCTTGTTGGCTCTGTTCCCCGAAAAAAAATTCTTTCCGCTGGATTATGCAACAAAAGCAGCAGGAAGGGGAGATAATGAAATAGTCTGATGAAAGGGGCAATAGAGCAAAGCACCAGTGGCCACTACCATGAGTCACCGAATAATGATTTTATTAATTTACAAAAATCCTACTGAGATTACTTTAATTAGATCTCCTTGGTGCAGTTCAGGCAATAGCAAGTCCATTAGCCCTTAAAAGTATAGACAGTAAAAGCAGTGCTGCAGTTGTTTCTGATTATGTGATGGAGGGCTGGTTAATGTGCCTAAAGGCTGTTAAATTAGCGATCCGTCTCATATCTCACAGCTGTTACAGCGCAGACAAAAAGCAGCCGTTTAAAAAAAAGACTCTCATTCATGCTCTAAATCTTGATTCAATGAGTGTTTTCTTGCCTTGGACACAGGATCATTTATTTACACAGAGCAGCACCAGTGACCTTTAGCTGGTACTCGAATTAACTGGTGCCCATTCACACCACCAGCAACTCAATAAAACAGTGTTTCCTAACAGTCCGTTCACTTCCTACTGAAATAAATATTAGCTGGCGTTTTCCACTGTTGCTCGGTTTCTTGGCAAAGAAAAGCTGCCTGCAGCTGAATTTTTGGATGAAACCACTAATTGGCATTAGCAATCAATCCCTAGCCAATACTGAAAAATGTCTAATATATCTGCAATGTCACTGGCACGGAGAGTGAAGGAATCAAACTAGCCTTTGGACAGTAGCGCAAGACCAGTTGTGATTTAGCTTTGATTCGTTTTAGACTTGATTTGACTTTGATACTTGTTTTTTGTTGTTGTATTTTTATTTAAGAGACAGAGTCAGATTGTTTTTAAAATACAGTAAAATACAGCAAAAGTCTTAGGCCACCATAGATTTTTTACTATAGGAAATTTAATATTTAGCGTGAAACATGGGATCGTACAACCATAACGAAAGGTGGCTCAAACACTCAAAAACACGGTTCTGAGCTTTGAACATGTCTTGATTGCAACCTGCTGTGCATACACCCGAAGATTAGCATTGTACATTTCATACTGTCTGCCCAAGAGAGTTCAAGACATGCTAAGTGGAAAGAGAGGTCAAACTAAAGAAGATGAGAAATAAATATGTATGATCATTATAACCTTGCTAAAATCACAAAGTCTAAGGTGACCTAAGACTTCTGCATACTGCTGTATTTATCACTGGTTTACTGTATTGTTTGCATGTAGCAATATATTACTTGAATGTGTCTCTAAATACACTTTTTCACTGGAGACTTCTCACAATTCAAACTGTAAAATCTAGTGCCCCCATCAGACATTTACCGGCACATCAGCTTAGTGATGCTATAAGGCGTCCAGCTGACCAGGTCATAGCTCGGTCTTGATCCTGTGCATCAGATCCTTCTGGTCCACCATGTCCGTCTGCCTGTTCCAGCGGTGATAAGCCAACAGGGCGATGTTCTTGGCCGCCACCGAGCTCATTTCCATGGCACTGCCGGCCAACTCGATGCCATTGAGGTAGTAGAGATTGGGGTGTAGCTCCACAGGCGGCAGGCCCTGGCTGCTGCCGTAACAAGGGTAGGCCTGCCACTCTGTCACCTGCACGGAGTAGTACGACCTGAGATTGAGAGGAACAGTAAAACTGTCATTATGATAGGGCATTATCATCAAGTTTAGTAACTGTTACAAGGCAGATGATATGAGTAAACGTCTGCTTTTTAGCTACGCTAGGGACGTTCCTCTTCCAACACTTTGTTTCAGACTTGAATATCTCAACAACTTCTTGACAGATTGCAGTGAAATATTGTACAGAAATTCTCGCTCCCGAGAGGATGAATCCCACTAACTTTGGTGATTCTGAAATAACAAACAATTCGTTGAATATTCATATTTGATGGCCAAATCTGATACGACTGGCATAAGTCCGGTACAGCCCTACTATCCTGTTGTGTTCTTTAAAATAAAAAGCTTTTTTTTCTTACTTTTTTTTTTTTTTACAAATAGGCCAATTAATCTTTGCTGATATGTTGGATTCAGGTCAATATGTATTTTCAGACGTATTTCAATTTTAGAAAAAAAAACAAAAATGTAATTATTGAACAATATTTTAGAGGCCTCCCACCACCTGTTGAAGACCCAGGGTTTAAGTTACTTTCTAAACAAAAAAGATTTTCAAATGTGAATATTTGGGTTTGGACAAAACAAGCAGTTTGAATGTGTCAACATGTGCTTTGAGGAATTATGAATGATTAGTTCATGAGTTAATGATCAAATTAAGTTGAAGCCGTGGTTAATATCACAATTACTTTGCTAGAGACGATGTGACTGACCTGAAGAGTGTTTTGAGCTGAGTCTTGTCCAGAGGCTGAGGTGAGAAAACTTTATAGACTCCTGCTTCTTGTGGCTGCTTACGCCGGAAGCCAGTCGAGATGTTGACGGGACAAACACTTGCCACGCTGTTGAAAAACAGATCGGGCGTCTCAGTTGTCAAGATGCTGGCGAAGGGAAACAGGCGAGGGTCCGGGAAACCAAAGAAAGAGGTGTTGAGGTAACCATGGACGATGGTTGCTACAGTGCCGTGATAGTTGCCAGGGAGCTCTTCAAAGGGAGGGGTGAAACCTTGGAACTGGACTCCAGACCTGACACTGGCCTGGAGCGGCGTGGCCAACACTACAATGTCATACAGCTCTGATCCCGTCTCTGATGCTGTGGTGAAGCTCAGCTGGTACTGGGGCACCTCCCCTGTCAGGAAATAAACACAATATCAAGACTGAACTTCATGATTCAGATTCAAATTCATCTGCAGCTGTCCACTGGTAACTACTGGCAGATGTAATCCAGGAACATCCAGTGTGTCAACACGCTGCAGTGATGAATTTGCATTTCTGTAACAGAACAACAAAGTTTTAGCATAATGTCCACCCCACAGTTAACCCGCCCAGTTAATACCATTAGCTCTGTCAGCACTGTTGCCATTTTTTAGTGCTGTTTATGGAGTTAGCACTGTTAGCTGCTACTGGCCGACTAAGCCACCTCCATGCTGAGAAATGTGTCCCAGGGTATATCACACATTCATTTATTTGTGGCGGCCCGACACAATCAAAACATCTGCACCCACATATTGATTTTAAACTTTTTAGAGCTGGACTGTTCGAGAGGAGAGCTACAGAAATCTAAATTATATACTGTTCGGTTATTTATTGCACCAAACTCTCAGAGCACAGTGTGCTCTGGGCACGGAGCATCAGAACGCAGGTGCAGTTAAAGTGAAACTTAACCACTAATTGTGTTGGGTCTAAAAGTTTGCATTCACTCGCCCCTGCAGCAGCTCCTCCTCTCATCCATCAATCTGATCTGATCTGATCTGATCAGCTATGGCTGGATCAACAGTTATCCACCCCACAGTGCAAAAAGAACCCATGACGAGTTAGTGGCCCTGCAAAATTGTCTGGCCCCTTCACCCATCATCAGCCACCTCCACACACAGGACCCTTCCAAAACCATTTATTTACTTCTTCATTTATCGCTTCATTGATTTATTTTGATAGCAAAGGCATTATATTTATTATATTATATTATTATATTATATTTACTTTATTTTCTGCATGTTAACAAATATTACCACAGCTTATTTTCCCTTCGCCAAGAGGGAAGGCCCAAAGATTCAAATTGTGTGGGAAACGCTGCCATGTCCAGACAACTCAGCAGTATTTGATGGTTACAGTATAGTATTGGTTTTGTTATTTTATACATTTATACACAGACATACATTCACACTCACATAGAGCCCCTTTAAGTATACAGCAGGGGTTAAATTTCACAATCAGATATATTTCATTATGATCATAATTAATTTATTAGGGCCGTCCTTCACTTTCATACTTTTGTCGGCCCCAGTAGTGCTGCTTTTTGATGCTGCACATAGCCAAAACATCTCCCTTTGTAAAATACTGCAGAAACATTAGCATCAACTTCAGTTTGCCCCAGACTACGAGTTGTTAAGCTCCTGCCATGCAAAAATGTTTTGCTTAGGGCCGGTCCTGTGGAATGTATTATTATTTCCACTAATTAAAACATAACTGTAAAACAAATTACAGTGAATTAGTCACTAGACATGATCCCATTCTGCCAACGTCAGGGTTAAAGTACCTGAGTAGACGGGTGAGATGGAGTTGACTTGTGCTTGCAACAGGTTAGCGTTGGCCATCTTTAGCAAGCCAGAACACACCAGCTTGTTGCCTCCTTCCACCGCCCACAGGTTGTTCTGGGCTCCAGCTAAAGACACGGCGCCTGCAACACACACAGACGCTCACTCACATCAGACAGTGCCAAGTGCTATAAACCAATTATCAGCTGCCCACACACTTTCCTGTTCTCTCGCTCCCACAGGCCGCCCCCTCCTTTCACCTTGCTCCCCTCCTGTCTATCTCAGCTCCCCGCTCCTTCCCTCCTTGTCTCCTCTGTCTATTTTCTTTTCCTTTCCTTTCTCTCCTGACCTACATCAGCAAGGACGTAGATGTTCAGCTCATAACTGGCCCTAATTTCAGCCCCGCGGCCTTCATCTTCCCTGTCTCTTTCTTATTCATCACCCCTCGCTCGCTCCTCTTCTTCTACCGCTCATTCCTTCACACCCATCTGACCTACAAAGGCGGGGATGCTGACGTTCTGTCCGTAGTTGACCCTCATGACGGGCTCGATGACCTCGTCGATGAAACGCTGCGACACACCCAGCTCCAGCAGCGAATCAGAGAGTGGCCTCCGGGTCATGTTGATGAAGCCACTCCCCCCGAGAGAGTCCAGAAGTTCCTCCACCGAACTGAAGGCGTAACCGTGGGCCTGGTACTTGTAGATCCTGTATTACACATGCACACACACAACATAGATGGTAACTTATCAGTTATAGACAGATTTCCTCATTCCTTCTGGAAAGTTAGGATAATCGGCAATCAGTGCAAAATAAAAAGAACAGAGACAGACAAAGGGATATACAGGCTCACAGCTGTTTATATACAGACGAGTGCAAAAAAGACAAAGTGATACAGGAAATAAACCACTTCCTGAGAGAGGAAATAGAGGTCAGTGAGCAGTGATGATGGAGGGATAAAATGCAAGTCTGATGCTTCAAGCAGGAGCAGAGCGAGTCAAAATAAATTATAACTTCCATCACAAGATTTGATGTCTCATTTGGTGGTCATATTTGACAGTCACGTGTGAGGTTGTGCCCACCTACTGAATGAAACAGGACTGGCTAATTGAAGACATCAGTTCTGTTGTTTTATACTGTACTATCTGAATGACTGTTGAATGACAGTTGCACTTGGAACTGGCTGTCCGTGTTTATGCAGAAGTCATGCTCGGAAAATCACTCACTGATTTAAGGTTTTGTTTGCGTGATTATGGCTGCAGGAATGAGAAATAATAAATAGTTCAGCATCGGCTTTACCCATCGACTGCCACACTGTGAGGCAGTGCTGTACAGTCAGTTTATACCTGAAGTTATTGTTTTTACAGTCTTTGTTTGAAATTGTTTTTGTGAGGGAAACAATGGTGGCAAGAAGAAGATTTAACCCTTAAAAACGGACATCCCGCAGATGACCACGGGAGATTGCTGTTTGCATAATGCTGTATATAAACTGACCTAAAATAAGAACTACAATAGCTAGAACATTTATTCTTTTTGCAGAGGAAATCTAAGGCGTTTGTCTTTCCCGTCATCATGCTGTATGCTCATGAGGACATTGCGCAACGTGGTTCCAGAGGAAAAAGGAGCGCCTTTGCACTCTGCTCATAAAAATGAGCATATCTCAAAAACTAAGTAATGTACAGAGTTCAAATAACTTCTGAACTAATCTTCATTTTATGTTTCCACATTCTTAAACATTTTGGATCAAAATGTTTTGTGTTTTTATTTTGTAAAATGTGGGGAGAAAACATGTCTGATTTATTTATATTACAATGTCAATACTTTGATAAATTGTTATAATTAACTAACTTACATAGCCTTTTAGCTTAGGTTGTATAGATCTTAGGGATCTGAAGAATTTGAAGATACTCTAGGAAGTCACATCAAAATAAGCACAAATACCAATGTAGACTTTGACAGACCATTTCTATAGCAGAGTTCAAAGGGTTAAACCGTAAATGGCTCTGCTGGATCAGTAATGCAAGTTTTGATTGGCATCATTATAAGGTCAAGACTACTTGGACCCTCTTCGACAAGCTCCACGTTTTCTTGTAGACTTGGGCAGTATTTGTCTTTTCATACCTGTTATACGGTATTTATTCAAAATTAAAATACTGAGTATCTGCCGATATAGAGACCCGAATCCGTCACTTCCTCTGTAATACAGCTGCACAGTGCACAGTTTAAGAAGGCTTCTTTAAAGTTATTTTAAAAAACACTTGCATCCAAGCTGTTCCTTGATGGGTTTTTTTGTATTAGCTTATTATTATAATTTATTTAATTATTTTACAAAATCACGCATAAAATGACAAACCCTTTAATTTTGTTGTCCCTCTTCACTGTCTTGAGGGAATGTCTCTGTCCTTTGAAGAGTTCGGTGTTGTTGCTGCTGTGCAGTCTGCGTCTCAGTAACCTGAATGATCTGTATTCTGCTCTCTTTTAGGGCAGATTACCCTTCATTATTAAATAAGTCATGTTAGCTTTTTGCTCGCAGGGCTTTTGCTTCACTTCGCAGTGGTCAGTGTGGCTGTCGTAAGCTGCGCGCTGGTCTCTCCTGCTCTGTCAGAGAGTGGCGGAGAATCACCGTGTGTTATAGCTAAAAGCAAATCACGAGACTCTCACACTGAGCTGAAATGAAAGGAGTGCTCATAACTTCAGTATATAACATCAGACTGCGTTTCCGTTTATGGTGTGTGGTGTTTCGCAGTGGACGGGGCTCTGTCGCTCTTCTTAAGATCAGTGACAGAGTGACAGCTGACATAAAACAAAGGATCAGATGCTCTATAAGCTAAATATATCCAATCCCGATCTGTCAAAAAAATGCCCTGATCGGTCCTCGTTCTGATGTTTGACATCAGATCAAGACATCCTAGTTTATGTATTTATGGTCCATAATACTGAATAAATAGGACATATGCTCACTTCTTGCAGGGGGACCCAATGAAGCTTGTTGCTGCAGCGGATATCGACACATCAGTTGGCATATGGCTAAGAAACAGCATGTGTAGTTGAAAAACTTATCTCAAGACAAACTTATATATGACAAAACTTCCATTTTTCTTTTTTACCTGTCTTGGAACATTATACCCACAATGCAGTCACCATCTTCTTAACTGAGCTGCCTGTTTCACTAACGGAGACTGACCTCTGGTGGCACCTGCTGTGCATGAGAGTACATCGCCTCAATACAGCATCTCCCTGTCAGTTAAAAAGATGAGGTGCATCTGTATTTTAACCTATTAATAATCATACCTTTGGAATATCTAAATGCCAAGGTATACTGTCATTCTTTGATAAGCCTATTATCTTGGACCCCAGAAACAGGTAGGCCAGCCAGCTGCAAAATTCAGCTGCACCTCAGCTACATCATCTCAAGCAAACTGGCTCACCTCATGAATTTCTCCATAATTTCCTCCACCCACATCTGCAGGCGTATGAAGCTGATGCCGTAGCGCCACCATAGCCGGAAAAGGTCCAGCAGGTACCAGTCTGTCTCTTCCAGAATCACCTCCTCGCCATTAAACACCGCCGTCTTGCCTGCCACGCTGCGACGATACTTCAATCCTTGAGGGGCCGACATAGGACGACACAAAAGACACACATACAGAGACACACAGGGAGGAATTTAATATCGAGGATGCAATGAATGAAATAATGGACAGAACATTTTTAAATAAACATATTAATATTTCTACTTTTTTATTTTACAAACTGTGATTCCCACTGATCAACTTTTTTTCTGAAACTTTCTGGATTTTAAGATATACCTAAAAACCAGCATAAGAAGATGTTAACAGTCATGTGGTCAAAATACTTTGACATGGTACTGCATACGTGATGCAGAGCCACAATGTTTTGTGTTCCAGCTGGAGAGCCAAACATGTAGCACTGCTTACTAAACTCAAACCATCAACCTTTCTTAACTGATCACCGCTCTTCCCGCACAGCGTACCTCTGCTGGAGGCACAACATGAATCTGATCAAGCTATCTTTATCACTGTCACACACAATCTCTACATTATATCTCATTACCACAAGGAAACCCATTTTCTTAACTTGTAACCCTGAACAGCTGTTAGCAGGTCACCTCTGGTGCTGTTTTTGATGCCCACCTCTTGTTTTAACTCATTTTTGACCAGTTTCATATGTAGCCATGCATCATTTCTTTTAAAAATGACTAGAAAAGGACAGACAGACACTAAATGAATGCTACACCGTCACATACACTTATTGTCCTCTCTGCCTTTAACGCTCATGTGTCATATGTTTGTTTGTGTGTATACCAACCTAACTGCTTGACAAACTCCTGCATGTGGAGGTTAAGGGAGTGAATGATGGAGCCTCCAGATTCGTAGTTGTTGTGATTGACGGTTACAGTGGCGAGACGGCCTCCGACCTCCCCCTTCTCAAACACATCCACCTGGACTTCAGGGCCAAAGTGCTGCCGCAAGAAATGGGCTGTGGCGCTTCCTCCTATCCCCGCCCCGACCACCGCTGGAGCACAGAGGATCAGAGCCAACAACAGACAGGAAGTGTGAAAACAGGGCGTGGCTCAGGGGTGACGTGTTACAAAATGAATGACCATTAATCATACAGATGGTCTATATCTAGGGATGTCCCACTGGGATCGGAAGGATCAGTATTGGACCGGATCAATGCATTTTTTAATTGATTGGGAACATCATTCTGAGCATGCATCCTGCCTGATCCTTTCTTTACGTCATTGCGGTCACACAGCTTTCATAAACAGAGAGTACGATTTGTGGCAGATATTCAGGGTTTATTGTAATGCTGCTCAACAAATAAGTATATATATATATATATACACACATATATATATATAGCTCAATATATCATAACAGTGCATCATTTTGTGATAAAAGCACCAAATTTGGCAGACTTGTTTATGGATATGTTAGAAACAAAACTAGATATTGGGCCATCACAAACTCTGACCCTGGTTGCCGTGGCAACCATTTTCAAAAATGGCTGCCAGTGGTTGACCCACATGCAATTGTGTACAAAATCTAGATCCTAGTAACCCTGAGAAACAAATAAAATACTCACTAACAATTCTGTGGACATTTATGAAGTAATTGGTCATTTCATTATATCATATTTGCATTATATTGTGCCGTGAATCAGTAAAGACTGCTCTGTTATTTTGTCAGATGGTGGATACCAGAGCAAATGTGGCACATTATTCCATTAGTCACAGAATTTGTAATTTAACAAACTCCAACACAAAACTTTGCTGTAATGCCTTTAGCAGCTGTTTAATAAAAACTGAAACTTTCCCAGCAACTGTTTCAGAAAATTGAAATAAAAAATGTAAAAATAGCTCCCTAAGGTTTTACAAAGTAAAAGTTCCTCCCATGCTGATAATTTCTCTATATACCTTGTCTTCCCTGGTGTCGGTTGAGTGTAATACGCACACAATTTTTTATTAATTAATTTTTATAGGCGATCATTAAAATACAATGCGATACAGATGATCGCCAAAACACCAAATATCGGCATATAGGTGTGTGTATATGTGTACACTGGTACATATATGACATGACTATGATATCCATAAGGGAGTTATTCATAATAATTTAATTATTGAGTAAAATGGTAGAATTAAATAAGTTTATACTTCTTCCTACTCCTTTGATGTTTTTTCCCCTTTTGTTATACATATGATTTTAACCACTGTCTTTGTTGTATTTTACATGTTTGAAATAATGAAATCAATCAAACCTGACTTCACCCTTTGTTTTAAATAGGAAAACATCTAACTGAGCATACAAAATATTAACTACCAAACTACCTGCAGATACAATAGCACACAGGAATACACGTGTATCTAATAAACTAGAGGAAGTTTCAATTGCATGTCTGTTGATTTCAACACAGTACAGCAGCTAGCTTGAATACTACATGGCTGTCGCTCAGTCAGACTAGCTTGTAGTATTTGTAGCTTGTAGCTTGTAGCTTTGAATGGAGGCTAACATTAGCCAAATTCAGCGGCTGGCTATGATGATAACACGCTGGTTTTCTTGCCTATTTTAGACGGTGGAGCTCCGTCGACATGAGCGGACCCCGCCGGTTCTCCAACAGCCGACCAGGCTGACAGCACGACGACGAGCAGCGACAGAAGAGGGTCGACCATCGCGGCACCAGAGCGGAGACACCCGGGAGGAGAGGAGGCGGGCGGCGCGGTGCAGCGGCGGTTAACACATCAGGTAAACGGCAGCTCCTCCTCTTCCTCTTCCCTTCGCACCGTCAATGGCGTCGTCTTCAGGAGATGTAAACCACTCTTAAATAAATAAGGTTGCGTTTGAAATGTGTTCGTACTGTTGCACAAAAGACGGCTTTTTAATTTTCATGACGATGCAGATCAATTCTCTAATCAACGATCGATCGATCACATCCATGTCCGGAAACATCACGTGATCTGACCGATTCGGCTTGTTTCGACCAATCACGGCCGCCTGATACAGCCCTGCCGGGCAGTGGCACTGCTGCCGGGTTTATTGCAGGTTTTATTTGCCAAAACACTAAACCCCATTCTTTGAACCAAATGCTTAGTAGCCTAAACCATCAAACATCAAACTATGAAAGTCAGATGGAGAAAGAGTACCATTAAACTTCTAATAAAAGCCTAGTCCCAATTTAAACACACATTATGACAAATAAAAGCCTACAGAGACTCGGTCTGGTTGTCGTGAAGTTCATTTTTATACAAGTCTTCGGATGTATAAAACGTAGTTGCTTCGATCACGTATACAATATGTTTATACTTTTGTCGATATGAGTATGCTGCTCACAATGTTGCTTGATAAGATTTACTACAATTCAGTCATTCAGTTAATTTTACTGACACCATGAGCACCAAAAGAAGAAGTAACACCGGCACAGAGACGGAAAAAAACCCTGATCAATAGATGTAGAAGACTTCTTTCAAAAACGAAATATGTATTTTGAACTATATTCATAATTATCACAAGTATATACTTAAAATTATTTTACAGAATTCTTTCTTTTTTCAGGCAATTTTCTTGTACTTTCAAAGGGTCAAATATGAAATTTGACTGTATTTCCATCTTTGCTGAGTTTTGTATAAAAGGAATTAAAAGCCCATCCCATATAGATGCCTGTTCCAAATATACACCTGTAGAGGTCAATGATTTAAGCAAATGATAGCCTGGGCTATTAATTGAAGTTTAATGGCGTATCTACTACTGGCTTTCTGGGGTGCGACAAGGTGGAATACTGTCACCTCTTTCATCCAATCAGTAAATGGATGATCTGTCCAAAAAGTTAAAAGAATATAAACCTGGATGTGTGGTGGGGGATACTACAGAAGCCCTAAGAGGCCATACACTCATACAATTTTTTCCCTCAGAAAAATATCACATTATCTGGGAAAACGAAGGAAAAAAATGTATGAATGTATGGCCACTTCGGGCTTCCATACCATACTATTATTAACCGACTGATGTATGCTGATGATTCAGTAGTTCTTTCTCCTTACAGTGCTGACTTACAGCAACTGCCCAGAATTTGCTTAAGCTATGGTTTACAGGATGACATTAAATTTAAGCCTAAAAATAATGTGGTTATGATTTTTAAAACCAAGGAGGATTACAAACTAATTATTCCCTCATTTTTTTCATGGCAGACCAACAGCTAGCTGTAGTGAACAAAGTGAGATATTTGGGTCACATCATGAGGGATGATCTTTGTGATGATGATGTACAGCTCCAGTGCTACAAACTGCATGCACGAACCAATCTGCTGGCGTGCAAATTTCAGATGATTGCGGATAATGTAATAACAGCCCTTTTTAGAGCCTACTGTGCTGCGCTCAACACAGCCCATCTGTGGTGCAGTTATAGGAAAGTAAAAAAGGAAAGGCTTCAGGTGGCCTTTAATGAAGTACTCAAGAGTTTTGCTGAAGCTCCCGAGATGGACAATTAACTGATGAGCTGTAGTGATAGTATCTCTGTGTTGTCCTTGTTATTTATTGTTTTTTCTAATAAGGACTCAAAAGTGTGAAATAAAGTTTTATAGAAAATCTGAGAGGCAGAGGAGGAAGAGCACTTGTAATGAAATTTGAGCTGCAGTGATAGACCAGCCACCCCATCCTCTAAACAGGTAAAGAACGGTCCCTAAATATAAAACATGACTCAGCATATCTTGTCAACACAGAAAACATGTCAGCATTATTTTCTCCATATGGATCAAAGCTTCCTCCAGTAATATCTTTACAAAAGCAGAAAGTTTTCATAAAAATCCACAAGATGGGACACCCTCTAGCTCAGTTGTTAGAGCGGTTGCCCCACGTACAGAGGCTTAGATCCTCGCCGCAGCAGGTTTGATTCCAGCCTCAGCCCTTTGCTGCCTGTCATCCACTCTTTCTACCCCTTCCACACGTAAGCTGTTCTATCATCTAAAAGGTAAAAAAGCCCAAAAGATGATCTTTAAAAATCCACGGGACACCGTATTGAAAAACAGTGGAAGTTGCCTTTATTTCATTCAACAGAGAAATTGCTGCAACATCGGAGTAAACCACTGAGCAGAAACTAACATTCACACTGAGCCGCTGAAACAATGACTGGCACAGTGGAGCAGTAAGGCTTAAGGACGCCTCAGACACATGCACACACGCGCACTCACGCACACATCACACGCACACACAAAGATGCATTCTCACACACACACACGCATCTTCATTTACATCAGCTATCTTACACCTCTGTGGCTGCTCGGGCAGCAGCCTCATCACAATCCCTCTCCCTCTAACGTGGTCAGTCAGAGGGGAGGGCTCAAGGGTCACCTTGAGATCAGGTAACCTCTGTTCCCTGCTGTTGCGTTAAATGCAGGGCAATTTCAGGGCTAAGAGTGGACATAACACAGAGACCTTAACCGTTCATCTCTATGGTACATCTCTAAGCAACATGAGCCCCAGCAATAACACTGAGAGGCCCGCCGTGGGCCGGGAGGGCGGGGTTTAGGGGGGGGTGATCAGGGAGATCATGCTCTGGCCAAAGGGAGGGCGAGGTGGAGTAGGAACCGGCCGAGAAGATGATGCGGTTGGTCACACTTGGTAGAGCGTCGGGTGGGCTCAGAGGCAGTGGGGGGAGGCGGTGGGCCACGGCGATCCAGGTCTTCGATGTAGAACATGATGAGCTTCCTGCGCTCCTCGGGGACACACTCCAGAACGAGGTACCGCTTATCGTTCTGGAGGATCTTCTCCACATCCTTCAGATGCTGCTCTGACTCCTGAATCAGCTTTCTCGACCTGAGGGGAGGGAGGACATGAGAGAGGCAGAAAGCACTCAGAGGCAGGATGGTGATTCTGTGAAAAATATTAAGTACAACAGCTGCTGTTCAGATTTTGGTTTAAGTCCCTTTACGAGATACAATTTTGAGTTATCTAACCAGTTAAATTATTCCATATGAACTTACATTTATGTACCCTTTTATTAACATTATTAATAATAATAATAATAATACTAAATTTATATGTTTTGTTTTTATTTTTGTCTTTCTGTATTCCTTAAATTCCCTCCTTTCTCTTCTTTTATGATCTATAACTCCATCATTAATATGTCCATAATTTCTTAAAATTAAAACATTTTTACAAAGATACAATTTCGTACTGTCAGACCTTCCTTTGCATTAAGTCACTTCAAGTCAAATGATTTGATTGATCAAAAAAAGGCAGATCGCTGCACAGTGGCAGTCTATAGGTGGTGCCATCACATCCTGTGTGTACATGTTTGCAGTTTCCCTCAACTCAAATGCTATTTGTCTCAGAATTATCAAATCATTTACCGAAGTTAACAGACCCAAAAATGAAAAAAGGACTGATTTCATGCATACATTCAAAAAAATGTTTTTCTCACAGTCTGCTCAGCTATGACAAGTGGAGTTCATCAGCTGTCCTGAGTCAAGCTGTGACCCGTCTGTTCACGCTGCTGCAACTTTTCTCTGCAACCTTCTAAAATAGTTTCGTCTTGTTGTGAATCTTTGGTCTGAACTGGGCTCTAGATTTCTGGCCTGGAACAGTATCAGATTATATCTACTGCATATTTGGTGATGAAACTGACCGCTCCTTTATTATTATCTATTTGGGCAACATTGCGGCTCATCCTTTGGCCCAAGACAAATACCAACTAAAGATAATACTAGCTGCCAGCAAGAAAGCTGTAACATGAAAAGGGTTACAGGCCAAACCTCCACCAAAGACTGATACATTTCTGCAGTACTGGGAAAGATGGATTGTGTATGTGACCTCACAAGGTGATCACTGAATATTTACCACTTAAACTGACCTGTATATCAATCAGTGCGATTGCTTGTATAAATAAAGGTGACTAACTGTCTATACATCCTGCAGTGTTTAACTGTATTGCAATGTCCTTTGGGAAAAAATAAGTATATTTATATATAAAACAATTTGAAATTTTTAAATTGCTATTATGACACTTGTTTTGATTTTGCCTTCTGGTAAGTGAAAGTGAGTGTACAGACCTGTATGTGATGAACTTTGTCTCCTTCAGCAGGGTTCTGAAGTCAGCTTTGGCTGTGATGTACTTGTCTTTGATGTAGTCTTCAAACTCCCGCTGCCTCTTCTACAAACACACAGATTAACACTTAAGACATGAAAATTCAGAGCAAATGGATGAAACTGCTACAACCTAAGACCCCAGTCAGACCGATCAAATGTAAGCAGAGGTTAGCTTTCTGTAATGGTATTTAATCAGAGTGAATAGTTTTACTAGTGCTAAAGTAGTAGTAGTAATAGTGATTTCTCCTCTGTCTGAGGGTCACATGTACCCACAGGGATCTCACCACTTGTCCATGTATTATTATGGAGATTTTAAGGTAAAAATTCAGGACTTTATTTCATAACAAAATAGCAGTTACGCTAAGGAAAGGTGATTCAGACGTTAGTCAGACATTCTAAGTCGGAGACCCCTCAGCCGACTGAAATTGCTTTAAGTCGAGCATTTGGGGCTGTTTTTTTTTTTCTAGCCAGTGTGTTGTACAGTGTTTTTTAGAGCAGAGTGAGCACTATTTACTTTAACACCAGTCTTTGGTACCAGCAGTTGTGTGGACGCAGGCAGCTGCACAGAGGATCTGTAAAGCTTTGAGAAAACATTATCTTCTCTCTTCTGCTGAGAAGTAAAAAATTTACAGCTCACAGCAACTTAAAACGACACTTTATCTGGCTTTTGTTTGATATGTACTGTCTGCAAAAAACTGTAAATGGAAATAAATAGTACAATATTCGTATTGAACAGCCAAATCTGACTGGACTGGCATTAATTCTGTGTTTGATATAGCCCTAGACCTTTTTTTTCTTTCATCATTTTGCTTAAAAATGTTCTAATGTAGCTACAGTGTGTCTGGTTCACAGAACTCTGTTCTGTAATTGTTGTCAGAAAGTGTCTGTAATCTTGTATCACTTTACAATTATTCACACAAAATAATACAGCTTACTCTGTCGCTGGAGGAGAACTTAATACAGCGAGGGTCTTCTTTGATAACCTTCTTCACCTCCTTCCATGTGGTTGTCAGAGTGATCTACAACACAAAAAAATAGCTTATAAACTGTTATCAGGGATCAAGCTGAAGAAAGTCCATCATATTTGATGAAACACATAAACAGACACGACATTAAAAGCTGCAGAGTGTAAGTTTCCTTCCATGCTGGTTTAAAGTTCTTAATGCACACAAGCAAAAAGCAAACATAGACAAACTGAAGAGCTTAGTACAGGTGACATTTCCTGCTTTTGGCACCTTTTTACTTCTCACCATGCTGGTCTCATCCAGTAGCTGCCTGAAATGTTCCTTCTTCTTCTTGGCCAGTGCTTCTACGTGTTCGTTAAACAGCTTCTCCTTCTCCTCTCTCTCAAGCAGTGATGCCGACTCCCAGCGATGGTCCTTCCGCAGGTTACGACGAGTGTCTGACCACGTTGCATCTGAAGACCGTACCTGAGGAATGATTGAACCCAAACACTTCAACACCTGAATCAAATGTTACATGGGATCAAAGTCAAACTATGATGACACAAGTTAGTCTTGCGCAGGCCAAGGTATCTGCATTTCTCACATGTTTGGAAAGTGCTCTTAGAACATTATTTCGCCTTATTTGGTGGTGTAAGAACATGAAAACATTCTGGGAGGAGGTGAGAGTTATAACCAAGAAGTTTATTTCAAAAAGAATCCCGCTGGGCCCGAAGCTTTTTTTGTTGGGCCTGTATCCAGTGAAATATAACTATAGCCAAAACGAACAAGCATTCATAGACCTTGGCTTGCTTTATGCTTTAAAATGTATTGGTGATGTTATCAAGCCTTTCATTAGAGAGGATAACTTAAATATTAAAAGGTAAACAGCATATATTTCAGAACAGATGAAGCCCCTTTACAAATTATGTAAAGGATTTAGATCTGTTACATGATTAAGTGAATGACTAATTTTTGTGGACCACGCAGATTCTGAGCCTGAGTAAATTATCGTTTTATTTTTTTAAATACATCTCATATTTAGCATTTATTGTAATTATTGTACTCCATTTTGTATAGACTACCATTTTTTGACATTTGAGGAGCAATTTTGTTTTTATTTTATGTATTTTTTCCTTTCTATTTTTTTATTTCCCTCTCTCTTATGCTCTGTAATAAGACACAACTATGTCTTATGTGTTATAGGATTGTAAAAACTGTGTTTTAAAGCATGGAAAATCTAACTAATATTGTGGGGAAAAAAAGAAAGTGCTCTAAAACATCCTCTATGGTAATCCCTGCAGTCGGTCGCAGTCACAGCTGTAAAATCTGACTCATTTATAAAGGGGCTCACAATTGACATACAACCATGCCTTGTCTGAATACATTTGTTTTATCACATGACAGCAAGTTTCACAAGAAAATGAAAAAACTGCAGAGCGTCTCACCATATCAGACATGAGAGCTTTGAAATGCTGGATGGCCTCCTCCCTCTTGTGCTGCTCCCTCTCTCGGTCGATCTCTTTGGTCTGTTCTGATCGAGCCTTCTGCACCTCCCGCTCCCTCTCTCTGAGACTGGCCTCGATACGAGCCTGCCGCTCCAACTCTCGCTCCTTATCGATGTCCACGCTCTGTGGAGGATGAAACATGAGGTCTGCGTCAGTGTCATTTGTCATGTGATGCCGACAATGAGGACTGCGCTCAAAATCAGAGCATCAGGGTTAGTTAGTAACATCAAAGTTGTCACTGGGGTGGAATAAATCTTACTAAGTTTTGCCTGACGACTAAAGACGTATTTCACTACGGGAAAGATAGCCTGTCAATAAAACTAGGTTGTCTATGCAGCAGACAGATGCAAATACTTTTGAAATTGGTGCTACATGATCCGAGAAAACTATTGCTTTGAGCACTCTGTGTATCAAAGTATCAAAGTATCAATAATTTTTCCAACATAAATATTCAGTTGCCAAACTCGCTCTGACGCAGACCACACATCGCCAGCACACACACTGAAACCATTGTCTTCTGCACACAGAGAGCTGCTCCTACCTTGGCTTGTTTTTCCATGTACTGTTTGAAAAGTTCTTCTCTGAGTGCGGAGCTCTCCACAGCCTTGTATCGTGAGTCAGTCTCTAGTCTCTCTTTCACTTTGCTCCACCGCTGGCCTCCCTCTATGTGCTGCTCACTTAGGAGATCAAAGAAGTCTAGCTTCACCTGGGAGCAAAACACACACACACACACACCAATCTAAATTGGAAATCTGTCCAAAATCAAATGATCAGCAGGAGAGCAGTATGCATGCAGATAGTATTAGTCCTGCAGAGGTCTTAACTTATAGTCTTTCAAACTCCTTCACCTTAAAAACACCACAGTGTTATTCTACAGAGATATCGTACATTCATATTTAAGTTTTGTGGCGTTTCCACCAGCAGGTTGGTACAATTCAGATCAGCTCTGTAAACATTTTTTTGCATTTCCTTTGAGTAAAGCTGAGGACGGTGCTTTTGGAACCTTTGGAACAATCCTCAATTTTGGTCACCTCTCTGCTTGGGGTACCCAGCACACAGATCCCGTACTTATAGGTGTAGCTAGAAACGCTGTAGTCTGTTGATTGGTCAGTAAAATATCAACACCCAGAGCTCAGCAGGGCTGAGCTGTGGCTGGTTTTTCCACTGGCTGGTTTTTTCATACATTAGTAAATTACAACTATACAATGCAAGGATGTTTGCAGTCTCTAGCAGCAGCTGTAGACTGAAAACATTATTTTTTTAATTTACTGGGCTGACTGCCGGCAACTTTAAATGTGAAATGTAATCCTCACTGACAAAACTAACGTGTCAGATTGTCGGAGCTTTGTTCGGTGTGCTTGGGCAAAATAAATCCCCACTCTTGCCTGACAAGGAGTAAATTCACAAACCTGCTATTTATAAATGTCCCATAGAGAGACTCTCACTGCAGTCTGCTTATTTTTGTGCAGTCCTGTTCTGTGGAAGAAAAACAGGGTGCAGACTCAAGTCTGTATCACCCGTGAAAAAGGAAACACAGCAAGAGCTGCTGGACGGAGCAGTGCGGGACAATAATCCCACCCACATATAACAGAACTATCTGTGGTGAAAACACAAAACAGATCTAGGTATCTCTTCGTAGGTGGTCATTTTGGTTCCAAAGGTACCATACCGAAAGCCTTTGATGGAAACGTGTTTTTGGATACCTTCTCTCCTCTGGACTTGGAGTCCTCCTTCTCTCTCTTCCTCATGGCGGTAATGTATTCCATGAAGATGGCCTCTCTGTCCTTCATCTTCTCGATAGTCTTAAATCGCGGGTCTCGGCCGTGCTTCACTGCAAACTCACTAAAAGTTGTTCTATGAAGATTAAAAAAAAAAGAAGTTTGAAATGATCTATTCACCACAATAAGAAAGGAAAAAAACAATGACTTATTATGTTAAATACTAAAAAATATATTATGTGATTTAATATCTTGTGTAAACTCCAGAAAAACAAGGGGATTGTAAAAAAACTGTACAATAAAATTACATATCTGTTTCACTTGTGTTAAATATCAATATTGGCCTTTAAATAACAAAGTACTAGTATAAAAACGGCCCTGTCTGTTTACCTCGGTGTGAACTTTGCCTCCTCCATCATCCTCCTGAACTCGTCTTTGGCCTGCATCAGCTTGTTCTTCTTCTCCTTCCTCTCCTCCTCCGCTCGTGTCTTCACATACTGATCAAACACCTGAAGTGGACAAAAATCACAGAACTATGACTAAAGGATTTTCACAAAAAGCCAGTACAAGACAAAATTATATTAGAGAGTGAGAATGAGTAACACTCAGTAAGTTTACATGTTCAGGTTAGTTGAGCGTTACAGGTCGATGAGGCCATTTTATCTGGACTACTGTCCTTGTCCCAGTATACAAGCACTGGGGAGAATCGATTTATTGACAGATGTATGTCCGACTAGCCACTGTAGGTGGAGATATGCCCCCTTTCAGCTAGTTGCTACAGACCCATATTATTTATATATATTATTATATCTATATTATTATATAATGTTCTTATATATCTATGATACAGACAGAATCGCA